>NC_025993.2:24243730-24308122 GCF_000442705.2 Elaeis guineensis | reverse complement strand
GGATAAAGGGAGCAGCTGGGGAGAAGGGGGAGGCAGTGGGGGGCTCAATCCGATAAGAAGAGGGGTGGGGGGAGAACGGGGAGGCAATGGGAGGCCCCATCTGATAAGGAGAGCGGCAGGGAGACCGATCCAATAAGGAGAGCAACAAGGTGAGGTAGTGGGTGGCCTGATCTAGCATGAAAAGGGGCAGGGGAAGAATGAGGATGTGGTAGGGGTTCCTATTCGACAAGGAGAGTGGCCAGGGGAGAAGGGGGAGGCAATCGACGGGAAGAAGGGGAGCTCGGGGAAGATGAGAAGAATTGGGGGTGGGGGAAAATAAGGGTGCGCGGGAAGAGAGGAGGGTACATGTGGGAAATAAAATAGTCGAGAAGAAAAAAAGCTATTAGCGATGGCAATATGCCATCGCTAATAATAAAGATCCATCATTAATAATCAAATAAAAAAAATTATAAGCGACAAAATTTATCGTCACTAAAAGCCAAATTTACCATTGCTGAAACATTTTTTGCAATGGCAAAATCTACTATCGCTAATAAAAATAAATCCATTGCTAATACTCCTAGGCCTAATATGTCGTCACTAATATTTTTTTATTAGCGATGAAAATTTTTTTCTCCAGTCAGTGCGTTATTTGTGACTATTAGCGAGGTAAAAGGTCGTTGCTAATGCCGTCACTAATTTATACCATTAGCAATATTTCATCTCTAAAAACTAATAGCCATCGCTAATTCTATTATCAAAAAAAATATTTTTTCAAAATTTTTTAAATAATTTTTTTCAAAATTATTAGCGATGGCAAATCTTTTCGTCGCTAATAGATATCGATAATTTATTAATTTAATTATAATTATAATAAAAAAATTAATTTTTTAAAATTTTAAATTAATTAAATTATAATTAATTTAATAGTATTAGCGATCGTTAATTTTTTTATCATTGTTTTGATGGTTAAAGACTATTATTAGTAATGGCTTTATTTTTCGTCGTCAATACCATCACTAATATTCCAAATTCCTGTAGTGAATCTTTCGAAAGTTAGATTTTGACTTTTACATCAATTCTACCTTAAGCTTTTGTAGCTCTATCTGATTTTTTCCAGATTAAAAGATACATCTTGTCAAAGTCTTATCTAAAAAAAAAAAAACTTTTGGTTTGAACAATCCATTTAAAGGCCCAAAAAAGAAATTGGATCTCATTGCTTGGGATGCTGTACCATAGATCTCGAAAAGTTATCCAATATTTTTTTGAAAAAAGATCATCTTAATCTGGCATTATATGACTAAGTTACGACATCCATAATGTTATCTTGCAACTTAGCTTCTAAATATAATGAATCTCGTTCATGCACCCTATATATGCTCATCTATAGTGGTCAAAGTAATCTATATCAAGTCTGAGAATACTCCTAAATCAATCCAACTAGACGTGGTAGTGTTCTAGCTGGTAGCTCATTAATTTATTTATCTTCAAGAGTGGAGGCTAGTTTATGGAATATAATTCATGTTATGTTTCATTAGCATTCTTATTTGATGATATTTATGAAGTATGTTTTAATGAATGTTGTTTGGCTTTGATTTTTTTTAGTTTTTTAGGGTTAATAATGGTTGTTTGCCATCGAAGCTATTTTGGTTGGGTTTAGTAGAAGCTTTGAATTCAATTCACCGCCTTCATAAGTGAAAAAATAAATTTCCTTTGGTGATGAATTATTAATGGTAGCATAGTATAATTCCCCATGTTGCAGGAAATTTTTAAATTCAAGTTTGTTTTGAATTCCTTTCCAACTTGTAGTTGTGCAGGCATAAGATTTATACCATGCACAGAATTGTCGTAGTCTCATGGTCAAGGGTCAATTTCAATTGCTCTCCCTATCTAGATCCAGGTGATAAGTTTGTCACAGGGTCTCAAGGTTCATAATCATCGCTTAGAGGAGTCCGGAGCAAAGTTTTTGGAAGCTATACGGCCATACAATGTGGTAGGTCTTGAATGATCAGAGAAAATGGAATAGGATATAATTTAGTATCATCATCACAACCTGCAATTGATTGTCAAAAAGCAGATGCATGATATAATCATTCAAAAAAAAAAAAAAAACTATATAGGACTAGCACCTAAATAAAAATTAGGGAAGAAGCCATTAAAAACTATATCAATCTTGATTGCATTGAAGATTTCAAAAAACTACGTTGAATAGAAGCTCGCTTTGCTTTATTACAAAGTGCCAAAAAAGTCTTTGCTGAAGTGCACAAGGTACTGTTTATCTCACCTGCGAGTGCACTGCATGCGGTTTCTCTTATGTGCTGCCATTAAGAGAGTGTTTGGTTGGGGAGAGCAGGGGTTGGAATCAGAATAGGAATGGATGACTCCCATTCCAACCGTTTGGTTGGAAGAAGTCCCATTCCGATTCTGATTCCAAAATGGAATGGGAATGGATCAATCTATATAAAACTCAATCCCTACTCTCCTTTATGGATTCAATTTTTCATTCCAAATTCGATTCCGATTTCGATCACGAACTAAACGCTTCAGAGAGATTTAGCCATTCCGATTCCAAGCCACTCCCATTCCCATTTCTATTTTAATTTCGGTTATGAACCAAATGCCCCCTCACCCATTCCTATTCCGATTTCAACCTCCACTCCCCCCAACCAAACACCCCCTAAGTTGAGTCAATTGCCGAGGTATCGTGCCACTCAACTGATTGTGTGATATGTCCAAGCTCTCAATCTGATTGAGTTTGGAGAAAGTTTCAGGGATTGGACCTATTAGCTGATTGTATGATAGATTCAGTTGAACAAGCTCATCTAGATTTCCAATTTCTGGTAAGATACTTTCTGTCAACTTATTTGCAGACAAATCAATCCCAGACATCAGAAGCAAATGATGTGTTGAGTAGGCATATAAGTTGCCTTTGGTGATGATGTCCACCGTCACTATGTCATATAAGAAAACATCCACACCTGAATCAAGGGGTGACTGAATACCAAATGCAACAACCTCAGACAAATCTTCATCCATTGAATCAGCTTTCCTGAAGTGCATTTTGCCAAAGCAAAAGGGCATTGATCCTGAAAGATTGTTTTGCGAAAGGTCCAGAACATGTAAAGGCTGCAGCTTGCATAACTCAATTGGTATTGGGCCTTCAAGGGAATTTCCACTGAGAACGAGAACCTCCAAAGACATATGATCTCCTATCTGTTTTGGCAGTTTACCTGAAAGCTGGTTGTTGCTGACATCCAACGCTGCAAGGTGTGAAGCTGTGGTCCAGATGGTTGAAAGCAATGAGGTAATAAATCGGAGAGGATATTACCTGATAAGTCTAACATGGGGAGTGTTAAATTACAAATATGTTGTGGTAGTTGACCATGAAATCGATTTCCTGCGAGGTTTAAGGCTTATCAGAGAGGAAAAAAGTCCTATACTCTCTGGAATTATGCCCGATAATTGGTTATTACGGACATTCAATATTTGTAATTGCTGTCATTGTGATAGAAAAATAACCGAAAGAGAAGGATGACTATGATTTGTACCCAGCAGATTGTGTGCAATTGGGCGTTGGAAAGCTTCAAAGCCGCAGTCTAGTGTAATCAATTATCAGGCATTTCGGTACTTCACCAGATAAATGATCATTGGACAAATCCAAGTATTGCAAATTACTCATATTACCGAATAATGAAGGGATTTTTCTGGTTAGATGATTTAAGGATAAATTCAGTGCCATCATATTTGGAAATATTGTGCCGATGTCTATAGAAATGGAATCACTGAGGAAATTCATAGAGAGATCAGCAAAGGACATGGTTAAATGCAGATGATTCGAGAGCTTCTAACGAGAAGCAAGAAAAGCTGGTGTTGCAAGGGGGTTCACATCAAGGTTACAATGTGACAAGATGAGAGACCATAACCGAAAGGGCGGAACAAACTTCCCACTGTTGAGATGTATAAATAATTCCTCATTGTCTGACAAGTCTACATATTCTAGCCTTGAGAGATTAGCAAAGGAGGAAAATGAGAAATGCCCATCAAATAGGTTGTAAGAAAGATCTAAAGATTTAAGAGACACTAGTTTCTTTAGAGATAAAGGAAGACTTCCATCGAGTTGGTTATATGAGAATGAGAACTGTGAAAAGAAAAGGAAGAAAATTTAAAAAAACTAAAAAAAAAAAATCTTTTTACTCCATTATATGAATGCATCAGAAAACTTGTGACCCAGTACTTATCTACCCTTACCTGTTTTTACTTCGGTGAGTCAACTTGGTAACTCAGGTCGACCATGCATGCTAAATAAATAGATAATTGAAATACAAAAATAAAATTAAAAAAAGGTGAAAGCAACCTAGCATTCAAGGGGAGTAACATTTAAAAGTTACAATAGAACAATATCCATTTAAATTTTATATGCTTCATTTATTGATTCTATATGACTGACTGAATATATGGCTACACATGATGGGAACTTAATAGAGCATTTGATAGAATTAATGCTTAAAATTACAAGAAAAATGAAATAAGCAAAAAGCTTAAGTGTTTGATAGGATGAAACCAACTTATAAATGTCATTTTATTAAAATTGGGGAATACAAGTTTGGTAAGTTTTCTAATTCGGTTAAGTTAGATAGCTTAGGATAGACATTGGCCAAACTTAGCTTAGTCATAATTGTGCTCTAAAGCTTTTTAACTGATATGAAATTTGGCTTGCTAGACTAAAAAAATGGTTCAGCTTGGCCAAGCCATCTGTCAACATATGCAGGCTTTTTATCTTTGAATATGGAGAAATTTGTACGCTCAGAAAAAAGATATATCACTACAACGAAAAGGGTGTTTGGCGACCATTTTTTGCCGACGCTTTTGGAAAGCGTCGGCAAGTTGCGCTGACCTGCCGACGCTTTTAAAAAGCGTCGTCGTTTAACGACGCTTAAAAGCGTCGTAAAATTATAGCATTGTCAATGCCGACGCTTTTAGCAAAAGCGTCGTTAAATAAAGAAAATGCCGACGCTTTTTTACGCCACTATTTAACGACGCTAAAAAGCGTCGTTAGGTTCGTTTAATACCCCAACCTCCCGTGCCCTAATCTATCTACCGCCGCCCCTTTCCATCTTTTCCTCCGCGCACCGACCCCATCTCTGCCACCGGTGCGCTCCGGTCTTCCTCGCCACCGTCCTCGAGTACCTCTCCTCCGAGGTTGGTCCTTCTCCTCCCTTTTTCTCTTCGTCATTTAAGCTTTTGAGTTCTTGGTAATGTGAGGGGGGGGGGGGGGCGAGTAGGTGGAGGGTTGGTGCCGTGGAGAAATCGCGGGCCATAGGAGGGGGTGGGCTGTCGGGGGGTAGGTGGGCGGTGGCTCCGGCGGGGCGTGGTGGCGCAGAGAAGCCGCGGATCGTGGGGGGAGGTGGGCCGCGGTGGCGCGGAGAAGCCGCAGCCCGTCGGGTGGTGGTGGGGGTGGGATCGGGAGCGCAGAGGCACAGGCGGTGGGTCGGGGGAAGAGGGCGGAGGAGCCGCGGTTGGCGGGTGGCCGGGGCCGGGGGTCGGGGGGGCACGGCGGAGGAGCGTCTCTTCCTTTTTGATTTTTGAATTGAAAGCTTTTCATGCATGCTGTGCTGCATAGGATAAAAATGACTGCTAACAACTTTCACATGAAGAGAGTGGCAAGCATCGGAAGGATAAGTCGGTGGGGCATCTAATGGAAAACGAAGCTCAGAATATTTTTGTTTTCTATTTTTGTTTTTGTTTTTCTAATTGAAAAGCTTAGAATATGTTGACCGATATGCATTGTATAGATACTGTCTAAAACTGAGATTCGTCAAGAATGATAGTAACGGATTTATCAATGTAATTTTTGATTTTCTATCATTTATTTAGACAAAAACATACATAATCCTGTGAATATCTTGATGTAATTAATAAAGTAACCCAGATCTATTACATTGGCGTGGAAAGTAAAAGATAGGATTCTTCTCCACCAATAAATGTTCATCTCATAGTGTTATTGTTTTTATTTTTTAATAAAATTATAGCACAGTTGATTAGTGGGGGTACTGCTCCTAAGCAGCTTCCGTCTGGCTTGAAGTTTGGTTCAAATTCCACTTGTTTAGTAAACAAGCTAAACTAGGGCTAGGCTTTTCTAACTCAAGCTCTCCAACTCAGCTTCATTAAAATTGAAATTGAAAAAAAAAAAAGTAATCAATATCACAATTAAAATTCATCAATGCACTAACTCTTTCTTGATATGAAACTATTAAAATATATTTATTTATACGACGCTAAAAGAGTTAAATTAAAGTTTACATTTGGCATGTTATTCTTAATAACATGAACAATACATCATTGTAGTAATCTTAAGTTTATTATAAAATGTTATATTAGCAGATTCCACATTTCCTATGTAATGATTTCTCTTAAAGGTAACATAGATACTCGTTATAGCTACAATACTCTTCTGCTAGGTAGGCAGCTGTTCCACGCTGTTCATTTTGAAAAAAAAAAAAGTACTTAGCAATTATGTTAAAGTAATCATCACATGATAAATAGTTTTTTTTTTTCTTCTCATATACAGCAATTATGTTTTTTTACCAGTACATTTTTTAAATAAAATATTTTCATAATTTATTTTTTTGCTAAGAAGATTTTCTCCGTGATCGACCGCAAGGTCAATAGAGATATTATTTTTATCTAATAAAAAGTGAAGAAAAACTGTTATAATAGCCATTATAAAAAGTGGATTGGTTGGTCTTTGGATCGGAATTTGATCGGATGGATATGACTGCCCGGTCGAATTGCCTAAATCTGACACCGGTTATCGATCCGTCAGAACAATTTTGTGTTTTGGTGTTATAGTTTTCTACAGAATGTCTAATTTAAGTAATATAATTTGTTTCTATACCGAATGCATGTTTTGAATGTCTATTTTGCTAAAATGAAATATATATATATATATATATATATATATATATATATATATATATATATATATATATATATATATATATATATTGGCTTAAACATGCAACATTAAAGATGAAGTAGGTCATTTTTGTAAGTTTGTGGGGTGTGTTTTCAGAAATAGATGTGAATAAACTACTTTCTACGGTCTTTTATGAAAGTTTCATAAAGGGTGGATTTAGAAATACAATAAAATATGAGTGATCAAACGGTATTCAAGGTTTGTACCAAAAAATACTAATAATATCTAAGGTAAACTACAAAGGATATCACATTGTAAATGGTCATTTTAAATTAACTATAATTGAAGTATTGAAATATTTTTCATCTTAATAACTAATATAACTTAAGATTTCCTCAAAAGCAAAAATAAAACTTATTTATTTTAACTAGTAAGTTGTGTAAAATATGATGTCCTAATCAAGCACCTTACAAGATAAAAAGCTAATTAGCTTTAAATTTTGAACTTTCGCATGAGAATTAGGCCCATAAGACAACTTAGCATCTACCATGGACTCAATTTAAGGTGGAGGAAAGCTCTTTTATTTTGATTGTGATCATTTTTAGTTATTGATGTGACTACCCAAATCTAGTTTGTATGTCCTTATTTGACATGTATTTATGGTTGAAAGTGGCTTTGTTTGATTTGTATGGTCTAATGTTCACATACTACTGATCAGTCCAATCAAATGACACTTGTTTTTTTTTTCCTTGTGGCTCTTAGCCTAATGCTAGCGAGATATCAAGCTTTCCATTTATCAGATTAGACTTCATTTTGTTGTGATTGAAAAGTTAAATATCTTTTCTGTTATATGGAGATTATGAGCACATGGTGCATAGTTTTCTATATCATTGTGAAATATTCAAGTTGGTTGATAATCTCTCATTAAATTATAGTATTAGTTGCAATTTTTTATCACAGAAATGGCTAGATTTTCAAATGCATGCTAAGTAGATTTTCATGGGTGTTTTTGTGATGGTTGTGAATTTAATGCCAGGCAATGTTAATTATGAATTAATTTTAAAAAAAAATTGCATTGCATAGAAACATAGACCCGTCTTTTGATTAATGTACATATTCTATTGTATCCGTACATTTATTTATTTTTGTACGGATAAAAGAATTATGTACATTGATCAATTGATTGTCCAGTATGGATAATTTGGAAAATGTGAGTAATTCTATAGGTCATTACCATAATCAAATGGTATGCTGAGGGTTCGAAAAAAATTTCGGATGGTATTTTCCTTTTGTTCTTCCTATACGGAAGAACTAAGGGGAAATGCTGCCGAAATTTTTTTTGGCTCTTGTTGCATATCATTTGATTTCTGTAATTGACCTATAGAATTAATACATTTTCTGAATGGGATAGGACCTTCTTTACCTATTAGTTGATGATAGCAAGCATTTACTATGTAAACTTTATCTAGCTGTTATTTTTTTGGATTTTATGAAATGACTGATATTTTTTACTCATTGCATTAATATAGATTGTATAATTTTTTTTATTTTTAGATAAATTGCAAGTTCGGTCATTTTTATCCTACAATGGACAAAAGTTGGATAAATAAACCAAGGAATAGTAAAGAATATTTAGATGGAGTTCATGACTTCATTAAATTTGGTATGGAGAAAAGTAGTTTGAATGGAAACATTTTATGTCCATGTCGGAAATGTGTAAATAATTCTTCTTTAGATCCACAAAATGTTGAAGAACATTTGGTATGGAATGGTTTTTTAGGAGGTTATACCGACTGGATTTTTCATGGAGAATCTATGTTGCCATCATCATGTAACCAACCCCTGACTCATTTTGGATCCACTAGCCTAGAAGACAATTCTGCAAGAGATGATGATATAAGGGGTTTGATCACAGATGCTTTTGGATTTGATGTTCAAAATTTAGGAGAATCCAGTAGTATACAAGAAACAGTTGGGATGTTTGATGGATGTACGCATACGGAACGCATGCATGTTGAGGAGCCCATACATACATCTAATGATGAGACAACTCGTTATCACACCTTAATGAAAGATGCAAACGAAGAATTATATCCGGGTTGTACAAAATTTTCTAAGATTTCTTTTCTTGTACATTTATTTCATATAAAATATTTGAATGGATGGTCTGGAAAGAGTTTTACCATGCTGCTCAAGTTATTAAAGGATGCATTTCCAGAAAGCACTCGTTTACCACCATCGTATTATGAAGCCAAGAAAGTAGTAAAGGAATTGGATCTTGGATACGAAAAGATTCACAGTTGTCCGAAAGATTGTATGTTATATCGGGGTGAAAACGCTAATCAAGAGTCATGCAATGTATGTGGATCTTCAAGATGGATAACACAAAAAGAAGATCGAGATGATGTACTGAATGAATTGGATGCAACGCGGAGTAAAAAGAAACCGGCCAAGGTATTGCGTTACTTTCCTCTTATACCTAGATTGAAAAGGATTTATGCATCATCAAAAACAGCTTCATCAATGAGATGGCATCATGAAGGACGTACAAAGGATGGAATGTTGAGACATCCAGCAGATAGTCTTCAATGGAAAGCATTTGATGATAGGCATCCTGATTTTGCCTCTGATGTTCGCAGTGTTAGGTTTGGCTTAGCTTCTGATGGCTTCAATCCATTTCGGACCCTGAGTTCTACCTACAGCACTTGGCCAGTCGTTTTGATACCTTACAATTTGCCACCGTGGATGTGCATGAAACAATCATCACTTATCTTGTCAATGGTTATTCCAGGAGATAAGGGTCCAGGCAATGATATTGATATTTTTCTACAGCCTTTGATAGAGGAATTGAAACAGTTGTGGGAGGGTATTGATGCATTTGATGCTTCCAACGGCCAAACATTTAAACTACGGACAGCTTTGTTATGGACTATTAATGATTTTCCAGCATATGCCAATTTATCTGGCTGGAGTACAAAGGGACGGGTCGCATGTCCTTGTTGTGGAGATTCAACACATTCAATTTGGTTAAAACATGGAGGTAAATTTTGTTACATGGGACATCGTCGATGGTTGGAAGCAAATCATCCATTTCAATTTCAGAAAGATTTATTTGATGGTACTATAGAATTGGGATGTGCCCCTATTCCACCTTCTGGAACTGATGTTCATAGACAAATGGATGGCATCAATTACAGCTACGGTAAGCACTCAAAGTCCTCTAAAAAAAGAGGAAGGGATGATGTTGAAAGCTCAGTGCACGAAGGGTTACCAGAGGAAGTCAATATCAGTACTATAGATGCAGAGGTGTTTCAAGATCCAGATAATTATTTCGAGGATGAAAATGAGGAAGACACACAGATAGCATCTACACAACAGCCAAGTAAACATTTATGAAAAAAATGAAGTATCTTTTTTGACTTACCTTATTGGAAACATAATCTTATTCGGCACAATCTTGATGTCATGCATATAGAGAAGAATGTTTGCGATAATTTACTTGAAACATTTTTAAACCTTGATGGAAAGAGCAAAGATAACATGAAGGCACGTCTTGATTTAAAAGAAATGGGTATCCGACAGGAACTTCATCCTAAAATGCTTGCTAATGATAGAATTTATGTGCCTCCTGCATGTTACACAATATCTGCTCGAGAAAAGGATAATTTTTTGAGAGTTTTGAAAAGTATCAAAGTACCCGATGGATATGCATCAAATATTTCACGATGTGTGCATCTAAAGGATCGAAAACTTTCAAATCTTAAAAGTCATGATGGTCACATATTGATGCAAGATATTTTTCCAATAGCTTTAAGATCGTCATTGCCGAAACAAGTTGTTACAATTATACTTCGATTATCGTCATTCTTTAAGGCATTATGTTCCAAAGTTATTGATCCTCGGGAACTTGATCAGTTAGAATCCGATATTGCAATTACACTTTGTCAGATGGAAAAGATTTTTCCTCCTAGATTTTTCACTATTATGGTACATCTGCTCATTCACCTAGCTTCAGAAGTTAAAGTTGGTGGACCGGTACATTATAGATGGATGTATCCTATTGAGAGGTATTATTACAAACCTTAAATCTTTTGATAATTTTATTAGAAATAACAGCATACTGATATTTTAATAAATATTTAATTCTTGAAGGTATCTTGTGCGTCTTAAAGATTATGTGCGAAATAGAGCCTATCCCGAAGGCTCGATTGTTGAAGCATATATTGCGGATGAATGTTTGACATTTTGTTCAAGATATCTTCAAGGTGTAGAGACTATTTTTAGTCGACCTCAACGGCATAATGACTTTGTGGAGAATGCAGAACTGTATAAGTTCTTAACTGCTGAAAAATTCTTGGGAAGAGCTGAAAGTATTGTACTTGATCAAAAATTCTTAGCACAAGCACATCGTTATGTGTTACTTCATAGTGACATAATATCTGACCATCGCAGGTTAGTATATTTAAGGAATGACATCAAAATTTAAATTTTATATTAGATATAATGTTCTAAATGATATATTTATATTTTATGCAGTGAATTTTTAATTTATCAGAGACGAGCCAATCATAACATTCATCCTAATGCAAGGATTGAACAGCGATGGTTGGTCGAGTTATTCCCTATGTGGCTTTCGAATCAAGTGTGATTTATATTTAATTATGGGATATATTAATTTTTGATACATATTTAATATTTCTTAACTCAACCGCACTTCGTCATATCATTTTTTGTTAGGTATCAAAGATGATGGAGACAAATAATTCAGATGAACTAATAGCTCTTGCTCGAGGACCTAACAAGATTGTGAATAGATATAACGGTTTCATAATTAATGGCTTTAAATTTCATACTAGAGAACGGGAGAAATTTAGAAAAACACAGAATAGCGGTGTTATGGTGGAAGCGGATGGAAAATCCTATTATGGTGCACTTAAAGATATCTATGAGTTGGATTATTATGGAAAATTTAAAGTAGTACTGTTTAGATGTGATTGGATAGACATAAACTCACCAAGGGGTTTGAAACAAGATGTAAATGGATTTACACTTGTAAATTTTTCAAGGTTGATACACACTGGTGTGTTATTGAAGGATGACCCATTCATTTTTTCATCTCAAGCTCGTCAAGTATTTTATGTACAAGATGCAAAAGATAAAGATTGATTTACTGTCATCAAAACAAAACCTAGAGACTTATATGATATGAGAAACCAAGTGGTGGATGATGACGATGACACTTATACACAATGTATGCCCTACAATTTTGTGCCAGCTGATGATTTAAATGCTACGACGACGTTGGTTAGAACAGAATTCGAAAAAAACACTACTGCTTGATTGTTACTGGTAATAATTATTTATGATGTATATATTTTGCATTAATTATTGTGTTATTTTACTCCATATATTAACTGATTCTACCTTTTATTTATATAAATGCTAGGTGACATCATGCATCGCAGGGGACGATATGCTGGTGTGCAGTTCCAGTTTTCACAGACAGAGGCCGGTACGTCTTCTTCAGCACAGCAGCCTGAGGCCAGTTCAGCTGCACAGCATTCTGAGCCCTGTCCTTCATCATCAGCACAGCACGATCCTCCTGTTCATCAGCTAGATGATGAGATACACGTGCAGGGTATATATTGTCTTTCATGTAATTTTTTTTTTATTTCATTTTATGTATATTTATGATATAGTTACTTTTATGTATTTTTTACAGATGGATCCGAGAGAGTACGCCCCAGATGCGGACCCACAGTAGTACGAGATGTGTGGCAGATGCGTGAGGGCGAGAGGATTGTTGTGGAGTGCAATCAGCTAGGTCAACCAATTAAGAAAGCTGCCTGCTTATTGACTTCATTTTTGGGGACTGTTGCTCGGAGGCCTCAGCTATGTCCGTTGGGCTATGCAAAATGGAATGACATGCTTCCAACGTACAAAGTTGAGCTCCTCCGAGTTATAGAGGTAATGAATTGATGTTCATACTGTATATTAATTGTTAATCATTTATATAATTTATTTCATTTAACTTTTTTTTTTATAGAGCAAGTTTGTTCTCCCTCCATCCACTCATGATTTTGTAATGAAGTCTCTCAACCGCAAATGGAAAGAATATAGAGCACAATTGAAGAAGGACTATATGAGACAGGGTATGACAGAGGAGGAGGTTGCTAGGAATTGTCCTCCTGATGTACCCCCTCATCAGTGGATGGAGTTGGTTCATTATTGGTTCTCCGAGAGGGCACAGGTATATTATCTGTTTATTATCTTTTTTTTCTAAATATTTTATAAAAATATTGATTTTTATTATACATTATATATATAACAAGTTCTTTACTTTATTTTACAGACTTATTCTGCTATTGGTAGAGCTGCACGAGCAGCTCAGTCTGTTCCTCATACATCGGGGTCGAAGAGTTATGCACGACTCCGACAGGAGTTTGTATGTTCCTTAAACTTTCATAATTAACTTTTAATTTTTATGTTGAAATATTTATATAACTAATATCATTATGTATCATGGACCATGTCTGTATCATGATACTCATATATTTTTTTAAATTATTATAACTGTTTGCTTAAAATTGAAATTATTTGTGTAGGAGGATGAGCATGGGAGGGAACCCGGACAAGTGGAGTTTTACCGGATGACTCATACTCATCAGGATGGTACTTTTGTTCGAGATGAGTCGAGAGATTTATATGTACGATATTATTAATATTATATTTTTTGCAATGATTTAAATTTAATTTTGTTAGCTATTAATGTATACTCTTGTTTTCAAAAAAAATACAGGAGAGGGCTACATCTCTCATTGCGGAGCGTGACGACGAGTCCGCAGCATCTACGCAGCAGAGCCGTATCGAGGCCGAGGTGTTCACAGAGTTGATGGGACCAGAGCGCTACGGCCGAGTGAGGGGTTATGGAGTAAGAGTCACCCCCACTCAGTTATCTGAGGTTAGTAGATATACGCAGCATGCTGCAGCAGATGCTTAGGATTCACGCGTTCGCAGACTCGAGGCGGAGATACAGGAGATTAGACAGAGTCGTGCCGCTGAGATGGAGGAGATGCGACAGAGCCGTGCCGAGATGCAGGCCATGAGGGGACAGATTGATCGCCTTACATCTTTATTAGAGATGTATGGTTCATCTCAGGTAAACACATAATATTAAATATATATTTTTGTATTAATTTAATGATTTATATATTTTTATTTATAGATATGCAAATCATGCTTTTGATATGTTTCTTGTAGGCTCCTGGCACATCAGGCATCCGTCGAGATAGCGGCACGTCACGTGGAGGCAACGACGACCATCCGCCTGCAGATTGATATTATTTTATTTTTATTATATTTTTATATTTTTTTTATATTACTCTTGATTGTAATGGACGATTAGTACTTTATTTTTATTTATATAAAATATTATCTTTTGGTTTGGTTAAATTTTCTATTTAAGTTTGCTTTTGGTGTGAATGGTGGTGATTGTACAGGTGTGAATGTGGTGATTGTACAGGTTTATGTTCGAATAATTGATATAATTTCGTACAGGAATGTATGTATTCTTTTTTTTTTATAGATAATACCTGTATTTTTTTTTCTCTTAAAACCTTTAACGACGCTTATAAGCGTCGTTAAAATAATTTTAACGACGCTTATAAGCGTCGTTAAAGACAAAAAAGCCGACACTTCGAAAAGCGTCTCGGTAGAGTGGATGACGCGGAGTCATTAACGACGCTAAAAAGCACCGTTAAAATTGTATTTTGCGATGCTTTAAAGCGTTGTTAAAAATATATTTAACGACGCTTATAAGCATCGTTAAGACAAGTTTAACGACGCTTATAAGCGCCGTTAATGTTAAATTTTACGACACTTTAAAGCGTCGTTAAAAAATAACGACGCTTTTAAAAAGCGTCGGCGCTTTTCCTCTCCACTCTTACATAGGCGACGCTTTGCCAACGCTTTTCGAAGCGTCGTAAAGCTAAATAGCGATGCTTTAAAGCGTCGTAAAATAACATTAATAGCATCGTTAATGACCATTTTTTCTGTAGTGTATGTTAAATTCTTAGTTAAAGGAATAAACATTATACCTTGTGAAGGCACTAAACCTGTTAGATTATTTTGATCCAAATATAAGTAATTAAGGGAAGATAAATTTTCCAAAGCAGTGGGTAACCCTCCTATGAGTTGATTATATCCAAGATCAAGCACTCTAAGCTTCTGCATTCCCAGAAGGCCTGAAACATAGAGACATACATATAAACAAAGAAGGTAATTTTTAAAAGATATAGGGCACGAGTGAAGATTAATTTTTAAAAGATAATGGAATAGTTCCTGTGAGTCTATTATAGTTGAGATCAAGAATTTCTAACTTTTAGAATCCTGATATGTCTATCAAACACAAAATTCCTAAAGGAAGAGAATTAAAATCAAAAATAGTTACAAGAAGAGGCTAGAAAATATGAATAGAATAAAATGGTAGGGACCACTTTGATGAGCAAGAAGCTGACCAAAAGCAATAAGATAATATAAACCATTATACTCGATGTGTTAATAGTCTTATGCTAGGAAAATAGCTGCAGATGACTTTGTAAGTAATTACTGTCATACTCCGAACCCAACACTTGGGTCGGATACGTGATGGCCGCACACTTCTTAGAGCAAGACCTAAAGAATATGCAAGGCCAAAATTAAATCATTACAATCTCAACATCCATAATATTTAATCTCAATAATAATTCATAAAATCTTGCATAATTACAAATTAATTTCTTCAACTTCTGATTGATTACTATGACACTCTACGTATCCATCTGCTCACCCGTAAATCCAAGCCATAGCCAATCATGAGCATCCTGTAACTCTGAGAAAAAAAAAAAGAGGAAAGAGTGTGAGCTTTATAGTCCAGTAAGAATTTTCATATCACACCAATATAATAATGTAATCTGAAAATAAAGATAAGCAATAAAATATAAAATCTGATGATCAATGTCCAGAATACTGCAAACAATTATCTGTCTTATCAAAAGAGATGCATCATCATATATTAATGGGTGAAATAAGTTTATTCAACAATTGTTTCATATCTTGTCTTTCCATTCTCTTTTCATTATCACATAATCTTTAATCTTTTTCTTTTTGGCTTTGGCTTTGGACTACCAGGATCATGCGATGATCTTTTATCGGATCGATTTCTATGATCTTCCTCAGATCGAAATATTCATGATCTTTCTCAAATCAAAGTGGCCATGATCTTTCTCGGATCAAATTCTTCCACACGTAAGTCTGTGGGGGCTATCACAGGCATAAGCTCCTGACGGACTATCCTAGACATAAGTTCCTGACCGGCTGTTCCAGGCATAAGCTCCTAGCGGGCTATTCCACATGACAAGACCAATCCAAACCATATTTCTCTTTCTTTTTATTTTCATGAAATTATAATATTTGACTTCATTAATCAATTCAAATTTTGCAGTGTAATCAAAACAGATATATTATACCCATATAATCATGCCATCAATCACCGATATATATGTATTGATATAACATACTTATGCACAAAATCATATAAATAAATAATAGTGTCTCAGATATAACAAATTCATCAATCTCAAATCTAACAATACAAAATCAATGATACAAAACCAAAAGTAAAAATAGCATATATATAATTGTTGGGTATAAAATACCCACGGTCGAAGTTCTCAGCGGGATTGACCCTTGCGGGCTCTGTCCATGACGCCAAGGAAGACTCCGCCCGGACTCCTACGAGAGCCGGGCTCCATCCACGACGCCAAGGAAGACTCCGCCCGGACTCCTACGGGAGTCGGGCTTCGTCCACGATGCTAAGGAAGACTCCGCCCGGACTCCTACGGGAGTCGGGCTCCGTCCATGACTCCAAGGGGGACTCCGCCCGGACTCCTACGGGAGCCGGGCTCCACCCACGACTTCAACCGCAAGGAGGACTCCACCCGGACTCCTACGGGAGCCGGGCTCCGTCGCCAACTTCAACTGCCGGTAAGCTCCGTCCGGACTCCTACGGGAGCCGGACCTCGCACCTAACTTTAATTGCAGGAAGACTCCACCCGGACTCCTACGGGAGCCGGGCTCCATCCACGATGCCAAGGAAGACTCCGCTCGGACTCCTACGGGAGCCAGGCTCCGTCCATGACTCCAAGGGGGACTCCGCCCGGACTCCTACGGGAGCCGGGCTCCGTCGCCAACTTCAACTACCGGTAAGCCCCGTCCGGACTCCTACAGGAGCCAGACTTCGCACCTAACTTTAATTGCAGGAAGACTCCGCCCGGACTCCTACGGGAGCCGGGCTCCGTCCACGACGCCAAGGAAGACTCCGCCCGGACTCCTATGGGAGCCGGGCTCCACCCACGACTTCAACCGCAAGGAGGACTCCGCCCGGACTCCTACGGGAGCCGGGCTCCGTCGCCAACTTCAACTGCCGGTAAGCCCCGTCCGGACTCCTACGGGAGCCGGACCTCGCACCTAACTTTAATTGCAGGAAGACTCCGCCCGGACTCCTACGGGAGCCGGGCTCCGTCCACGAGGCCAAAAAAGACTCCGCCCGGACTCCTATGGGAGCCGGGCTCCATCCACGACGCCAAGGAAGACTCCGCCTGGACTCCTACGGGAGCCGGGCTCCGTCCACGACTCCAAGGGAGCCTCCGCCCGGACTCCTATGGGAGTCGGGCTCCGTCGCCAGCTTCAACTGCCAGTAAGCCCTGTTCGGACTCCTACGGGAGCCAAACTTCGCACCTAACTTTAATTGCAGGAAGACTCCGCCCGGACTCCTACGGGAGCCGGGCTCCGTTCATGACTCCAAGGGAGACTCCGCCCGAACGCCTACGGGAGCCGTGCTCCGTCCACGACTCCAAGGGAGACTCCGCTCGGACTCCTACGGGAGCCGGGCTCCACCCACGACTTCAACCGCAAGGAGGACTCCGTCCGGACTCCTACGGGAGCCAGGCTCCGTCACCAACTTCAACTGCCGGTAAGCTCCATCCGGACTCCTACGGGAGCCGGACTTCACACCTAACTACAGGAAGATTCCGCCCGGACTCCTACGGGAGCTGGGCTCCGTCCACGACGCCAAAGAAGACTCCGTCCGGACTCCTACGGGAGCCGGGCTCCGTCCACGACTCCAAGGGGGACTCCGCCCGGACTCCTACGGGAGCCGGGCTCCACCCACGACTTCAACTGCAAGGAGGACTCCGCCCGGACTCCTACGGGAGCCGGGCTCCGTCGCCAACTTCAACTGTCGGTAAGCCCCGTCCGGACTCCTATGGGAGCCGGACCTCGCACCTAACTTTAATTGCAGGAAGACTCCGCCCGGACTTCTACGGGAGCCGGGCTCCATCCACGACGCCAAAGAAGACTCCGCCCGGACTCCTACGGGAGCCGGGCTCCGTCCCCGGCTATGACTAAAGGAAGACTCCATCTGAACCCCTGCGAAAGTCAGATTTCGAGCTCCTCTTGCCAGACACTCCAGCCGGACTTCAGCCGACAGACCTCCGCCCCCTGGCGCGCTGCAGTAACAGCTGTGATTCTGCTCCATTCCCTGCGGCAGATCCCACGCAGCTCCATCACTCCACGACTCTGCCCCACTCCTTGCGGCAGATCCCACGCGGCTCCAGCATTCCACGACTCTGCTCCACCTCCTGCGACGGATTCTGCGAGGCTCCATCTCTCCTTGGCAGGCCGCAATAACGGCCACGGTCCTGCTCCACTTCCTACGACGGATACCGTGCGATTCTCCTATCCTCTGGTAAGTCACGACAACGGACGCCGCTCCGCTTCTCGTGGTCGACTCCACGTGGCACGCCCCGATAATGGCCATGGATCCACCCCACTACCCTCCGCAATAAATTCCTCCTGACTCTGGGCGGCCCACTACCAGACGGTTACAAGCGTTGCTATCAATTTGTTGCACCCTCCGTCTATAAAAGGGGAACCCCAGATACGTTATTCTATAAGCTCTCATTTTTACCTAAAAATTCTGCTAAAATTTTTGTTCGAGCACTCCATTCTTGTTGAGGCAGAGAACTGACTTGAGCATCGGAGGGTCTTGTCGGAGCAACCCCACCTCCGGTTTAGACTTCTTTTGCAGGTTCCGACGGCGACCGCAACTCCCTCGACTCCAGCTTCTCCGGCGCAAGCGGATTTTTGCACTAACAGGATTGGCGCTAGAAGGAGGGCCTGTGTCTTCGCAGTATCCTTGTTCTTAAAGGAGCGCTCAATGGGACCGCCCCCGGGCATCTCTTCCGACGTCCCCTCCCCCCTCCTTTCTCCACTTGGTCCTTGCTCGATGCCTCCTCGCAAGGCATCCACACGACGATCCACGGCCTCTGCGGCTAGATCTCAGGCTCCGACCTCCCCTCCTGTTTCTCAACCTCCTCCTCCTCCTCCGGCGACGGCGGTCGGTGCGGAGTAGTTTGATCTGCTAGCGCAGCAGGTCAGAGGCCTCACAGAAGCTGTGCAGGCTATGCAGCAGCAGCAGCCGCAGGCATCAATGCGCCTGGAAAGGGTGTCCCCGGAACACCAGAATCTGACGGTGGGGTGGGCCACTTGGGCCAGCCACCCCGTCCTTCCTGGGAAAATGAACCCGAGGGTGGAGAGCCCTCAATCGGACCACGACTCCACCCTTGGAAGATCCCTGTCCCCGTTCTGCCAGAGGACCCTCGAGACTCGAAGTCGGGAGGATTTTCTAGATCGGAGACTCCAAGAGATGAACCAGCGGATCGAAGAACTCCGCCATGCTCTCCCCGCTTATGGTGAGGATATTTGCACTGACCCTCCCTTCTCTCAAATGATCATGCAGGAACCGATCCCGCCAAACTTCAAGCTCCCCCAGTTCGAAAGCTACGACAGGACTTCAGACCCGGTTGATCATCTGGAAGCCTTCCGGATGATGATGCTGCTTCACGGTGCTCCCGACGCCATTCTATGCCGGGCCTTCCCATCCACCTTGAAGGGAGCGGTGAGAAACTGGTACTCGACTCTGAAACTGGGTACCATCTTTTCCTTCGATCAAATGAGCCACCAATTTGTGGCCCATTTTGTCAGCAGTCGGTGCCCCCAAAAGGGTTCGGAGTTCCTCATCAATATCAAGCAGAGGGAAGGGGAGTCCATTCGGGCCTACATCAACTGTTTCAACGTCGCAGCGCTGGAGGTCCGAAACTTGGACCAATCAATCGCAATGGCCGCTCTGAAGGGCGGCCTTCAGAAGAATGACCTTTCGTTCTCCCTGGAGAAGTACCTCAGAAATTTTGCTGATTTGTTGGCTCGGACTGAAGGATACATCCGAGCGGAAGAAGCCTTCAAAATGAAGGATGAAGAGACAGCGAGAGAGCGGCAGGCGGGAGACTCGAGTAAGCCCGCAGTCGAAAAAAGGTCGAGAGAAGCCCGGCCGTGTTCTCGATCCCCTCTTGGACACAAGCGTGCCCATACTCCACCCCGGGTGCGTAGGTAGAGGAGTCCGAACCGCGGGGTTCGGCGGGGTTCTCCATCGGGAAGGTTCCGCAACTTCGCCCCCCTCAATGCCTCGAAGACCCAGGTACTGATGGAGGTCAGGGAGCAGCTCTCTAGGCCGGAGAGGATGCGCACACACCCCGGGAAGCGCAACCCCAACAAGTTCTGTCTCTACCACCGCGACCACGACCATGACACGGAGGAATGCATCCAGCTCCGAGATGAGATCGAGGAGCTCATCCGGCGAGGTTGACTCGACAGGTTCATCCGCCGTCGGCCTGAGGGTAGAGGAGATCGGCCAAGGGCCCTTCCGCAACCTGAACCGTTAAGAAGGGAGGAGCAGCCCAGAGATCGGCCTCCCATCGGGACCATCGACTCCATCGCCGGAGGGCCTCAAGGAGGAGCAGACCTCCCGCAACCGTGGAACTCGGGAAACCTATAAATGAACGGGAGGAGAACCTCATCCTAACATACCTAAAATGAAAGTCCGATTATCTCGAGATCGGATTGAGGGAGAGGCCTTACAACGCCCTAATGCGCCCCCACAGCCATATCAGGAACAGGAGGAGAACCTCATCCTGGCATGAGCAAAGTCGAAGGCCTGGTTCTTTTAGACCGGATGGGGGGAGAGGCCTTACAGCGCCCTAATGTGCCCCCACAGCCATGTCAGGAACAAGAGGAGGACCTCGTCCTGACATGAGCAAAGTCAAAGGCCCGGTTCTTTTAGACCAGATGGGGAGAGAGGCCTTACAGCACCCTAACGTGCCCCCACAGCCATGTCAGGAACAGGAGGAGAACCTCGTCCTGACATGAGTAAAGTCAAAGGCCCGGTTCTTTTAGACTGGATGGGGGGAGAGGCCTTACAGTGCCCTAACGTGCCCCCACAGCCATGTCAGGAACAGGAGGAGAACCTCGTCCTGACATGAGCAAAGTCGAAGGTCCGGTTCTTTGAGATCGGATTGGGGGGAGAGACCCTGGCGATGGCCCTTACGTGCCCCCGCGGGAACGGGAGGAGAACCTCATCTTGATGGTGACGAAACCCGGCCGCCCGATAAGATCGGGTGAAGGGAAAAGGTCCCTCAGCGGCACCTCCACACTCCTATGCAACCCCGCAAAAAACGAGGGGAGGGCCCTCACTCTGGAAAGAGGAGGAAAATTAAAGAGGAAGAGCGACGAGCTACGACGGAAACAGATAAAGGACGAACCACACCAAAGACCTAAAGAACCTCGTCTCAACAAAGACGGGGAGTTCCCACCAAACCCCCCCGGCCTCTAAGAAGGCTCTCGACACAGATCAACAAGACAGCGACGTCCCCAAAGTAATGCGGAGTTCGGACCGCCAAGCTCGAGCTTGCGGCCATGAACGACGAGGAAGGCAAGCCAACGTATCGACGACTGGGCACCTCCCAACGACATCAACATCAGACAAGTCGAACGATAAGAAAAGTTCGACGGATGACAATTTAATACAACGCACGGACGAGGTAACACAAAATCTCCTTTTCATTCCATTTTTGAAATACACACTACAAAGCCCGGAAGGCCAAGGAAAGAAAAGCAAAATGACAAAAGCGGGACGAAACAACAAAAGAAAAAATATATACATGAAAGGACAGAAGGACAAAAAGAGCCCTAGGGAAGCTCTGCTCCCTCCGACCTAGAATTATCTGCTCTACCCCTCATCCAGGACTGTCTTAGATTCTCAATTTCTTCTTCTAGCTCTCTCCTTCTCTGCAGCGCATCCTGGAGCACCCGACAAAGTCGCTGGCTCTCGGTCTCCGCCTCTCGATGCCTCTTTCTCAGGACCTCAAATTCTGCCTCCGCATCCGCAACGGACTGCTGCTCGTATGCCAGCTGGATCTTCAATTACTGCAGCTCAGCCATCCTTTCCCCGAGGGCGACAGAAAGCCCTTCGACGGTTCCTCTCAGGGACTGGAGTTCATTGGAATCCTGGGCAGAAGTCAGCTGAGCCCTGTCAGCCAGCTCCCTCTGAAGACGGGTTACTTCGTCGGTCGCCGTCCTGAGTCTCCCTTTATATTTCTCTACCTGCCTGCGCCAATCGGCCCGATGCAAGTCGTAGCTCACCTCGACATCCTGAAGCTGCTGCTGAAGGTCGGAGACCTTCTTCGACCACTCCCGGTCGCCGTCGGCCCGAGCCAAGAGCCGGGACAAACTTCCTCCCAACTGGCCGATCTTCTCCATCGCAGCCGACAGTTTCACCTTGAGGGCGCTAATCTTGACGACTTGAGCCCAAATTCGATCGCTGGCGCTCTTCTTGTATTCCTCAAGCTCCTTCGTGAAATCCACCTTCCTCCGGCTATACTCCATGATCCCCTTCACGTGGAGATTCCGAAAGTGGGTGGCCTCCACGGTGGCTTCAGAATGACCTTCTCTCAATCTGCGAAGCTCGCCTTCCATCTTCTTTGACTTTTTTGTCAAGTGAAGGACTTCCTTCTTCAGCCGCTGGATTGTCGACTTCAACGGGATCCCCAGGGGCAGGGAAAGTGCTTCTGCAGGACACTGCCATCGGAAGGAAAAAGCGTCAAAACACGACTCATCGCAGGAAGAAAAGCAGAGAGAAGAAGGGGAGGAGGGAGAAGCCACCCACGACAAGAAATTCAACTTTATTGATTGGATGATTCTTGAAGACAAAAAGGAAAAGAAAAATTACGATGAAATAAAAATACAAGGTCGGAGGTCTCGGACCTCAGGGGCAGGGGTTGGAGAACTCGGCGTCCTCGAAAAGGGGGCTGCGATAGCAGTGGTAGCGGGCGAGGGACCGGCCTCGTCTTCGAACTCCTCACCTAGGAAGCTGAGGTCGAGCTCCAAAAATTTTTTGGCCACCTTCTCTTGGCAGAGCTCGAACCCCATGATGAACGCCTCCTGGCCGAATTGGACATTCAGGTCCCTCATCTCCGCGGAGGTCTTGAATTCCTCTACCACAAGGACCCTGACCTCCGAGACCAAGACTGAAATCTGCTCAGCCAAGTTGGCGACCTCGGCCTCCGCCTTTCTCGCTGACTCCTCCAAGGTCTGCTTCTCCTCCTCCCGGGCTTGTTTCTCTCTTTCCAGAGCCTCTTGGAGGGCGACAACTTTGGCTATGCCAATCTCTCTGTACTTCCTTCATTCGAAATTCAAACTCGAAAGTAGGGGGACTGGTGTTGGGTATAAAATACCCACGGCCGAAGTTCTCAGCGAGATTGACCCTTGCGGGCTCTGTCCACGACGCCAAGGAAGACTCCTCCCGGACTCCTACGGGAGCCGGGCTCCATCCACGACACCAAGGAAGACTCCGCTCGGACTCCTACGGGAGCCGGGCTCCGTCCACGACGCCAAGGAAGACTCCGCCCGGACTCCTACGGGAGCCGGGCTCCATCCACGACTCCAAGGGGGACTCCGCCCGGACTCCTACGGGAGCCGGGCTCCACCCACGACTTCAACCGCAAGGAGGACTCTGCTCGGACTCCTACGGGAGCTGGGCTCCGTCGCCAACTTCAACTGTCGGTAAGCCCCATCCAGACTCCTACGGGAGCCGGACCTCGCACCTAACTTTAATTGCAGGAAGACTTCGTCCGGACTCCTACGAGAGCCGGGCTCCATCCACGATGCCAAGGAAGACTCCGTCCGGACTCCTACGGGAGCCGGGCTCCGTCCACGACGCCAAGGAAGACTCCACCCGGACTCCTACGGGAGCCGGGCTCCGTCCATGACTCCAAGGGGGACTCCGCCCGGACTCCTACGAGAGCCGGGCTCCGTCGCCAACTTCAACTGCCGGTAAGCCCCATCCGGACTCCTACAGGAGCCGGACTTCGCACCTAACTTTAATTGCAGGAAGACTCTGCCCGGACTCCTACGGGAGCCGGGCTCCATCCACGACGCCAAGGAAGACTCCGCCCGGACTCCTACGGGAGCCGGGCTCCGTCCACAACTCCAAGGGAGACTCCACCCGGACTCCTACAAGAGTCGGGCTCCACCCACGACTTCAACCGCAAGGAGGACTACGCCCGGACTCCTATGGGAGCCGGGCTCCGTCGCCAAGTTCAACTGTCGGTAAGCCCCGTCCGGACTCCTACGGGAGCCGGACCTCGTACCTAACTTTAATTGCAGGAAGACTCCGCCCGGACTCCTACGGGAGCCGGGCTCCGTCCACGACGTCAAGGAAGACTCCGCTCGGACTCCTACGGGAGCCGGGCTCCGTCCACGATGCTAAGGAAGACTCCGCCCGGACTCCTATGGGAGCCGGGCTCCATCCACGACTCCAAGGGGGACTCCGCCCGGACTCCTACGGGAACCGGGCTCCGTCGCCAACTTCAACTGCCGGTAAGCCCCGTCCGGACTCCTACGGGAGCCGGACTTCGCACCTAACTTTAATTGTAGGAAGACTCCGCCCGGACTCCTACGGGAGCTGGGCTCCATCCACGACTCCAAGGGAGACTCCGCCCGGACTCCTACGGGAGCCGTGCTCCATCCACGACTCCAAGAGAGACTCCGCCCAGACTCCTACGGGAGCCGGGCTCCACCCACGACTTCAACCGCAAGGAGGACTCCGCCCGGACTCCTACGGGAGTCGGGCTCCGTCGCCAACTTCAACTGCCGGTAAGCTCCATCCAGACTCCTACGGGAGCCGGACTTCGCACCTAACTACAGGAAGATTCCACCCGGACTCCTACGGGAGCTGGGTTCCATCCACGATGCCAAGGAAGACTCCGCCCGGACTCCTACGGGAGCCGGGCTCCATCCACGACTCCAATGGGGACTCCGCCCAGACTCCTACGGGAGCCAGGCTCCACCCACGACTTCAACCGCAAGGAGGACTCCGCCCGGACTCCTACGGGAGCCGGGCTCCGTCGCCAACTTCAACTGCTGGTAAGCCCCGTCCGGACTCCTACGGGAGCCAGACCTCGCACCTAAATTTAATTGCAGGAAGACTCCGCCCGGACTCCTACGGGAGCCGGGCTCCGTCCACGACGCCAAGGAAGACTCCGCCCGAACTCCTACGGGAGCCGGGCTCCGTCCCCGACTGTGACTAACGGAAGACTCCGTCCGAACCCCTGCGAAAGTCGGATTCCGAGCTCCTCTTGCCAGACACTCCAGCTGGACTTCAGCCGACAGACCTCCGCCCCCTGGCGCGCTGCAGTAACAGCCGCGATTCTGCTCCATTCCCTGCGGCAGATCCCACGTAGCTCCATCACTCCACGACTCTGCCCCACTCCCTACGGCAGATCCCACGCGGCTCCAGCATTCCACGACTCTGCTCCACCTCCTGCGACGGATTCCACGAGGCTCCATCTCTCCTTGGCAGGCCGCAATAACGGCCACGGTCCTGCTCCACTTCCTGCGATGGATACCGTGCGATTCTCCTATCCTCTGGCAAGTCGCGACAACGGACGCCGCTCCGCTTCTTGTGGTCGACTCCACGTGGCACACCCCGGTAATGGCCACGGATCCACCCCACTACCCTCCGCAATAAATTCCTCCTGACTCTGGGCGGTCCACTACCAGATGGTTACAGGCGTCGCTATCAATTTGTTGCCCCCTCCGTCTATAAAAGGGAAACCCCAGATACGTTATTCTATAAGCTCTCATTTTTACCTAAAAACTCTGCTAAAATTTTCGTTCGAGCACTCCATTCTTGTTGAGGCAGAGAATTGACTTGAGCGTCGGAGGATCTTACCGGAGCAACCCCACCTCCAGTTTAGACTTTTTTTGCAGGTCCCGACGGCGACCGCAACTCCCTCGACTCCAGCTTCTCCGGTGCAAGTGGATTTTTACACTAACAATAATGTTAATCATGTACAGAGATTCTTACCTTTACTAGTGATTGATCCAAGCATAGAAATTAATTTTTTTCTTTGATTTATGAATTTCGTAAATAAGATATTCCACTTGACATCTTATGCGAACAATCGTATCGCTTCATAACTCTGATCAAATATAAAAATCATGTATGAAGAAATTATCGATAATCAATCCTAATAATACAATCTAAGACCTCTCCTAGGATTAACTAAATTTAGGATTTGTCTATGTATCAGGACCCTCCATTGGTCCATAAGACTTCTAGAGAGAGAAAATCCATGAAAAGAGAAAAAATTTTAAAGAGAGAAAGTGAAAAGAGAATCTGCATACCTTTTTAGATGAGGCAATCATATCAAGATCATCAGAGATCCTATTAGAGTAACTTGATATGGATTAACTATGATCGATGTTATTAATTTCGAATAAGGATCTGATTGGGATCCAATCTACTGCATGAATTTCGAAGCAATCTCAGATCATCATATTCTTATTTTAAGTTTATCCTAAGGTGCGTGATACAATTAAAGAGAGAGAATGATCTTAGAGAGATAAAATTCATAAAGAGAGAGAAAAGGTCTAGAGAGAGAAAATTGAGAGAGAATCTAAAGAGAGAAAATTTTAGAAAAACTGGTAGAGGGAGAAAATAGAGAGAAATTTACTAAGTTTATAATCTGGATCAAATCTTTCTTGATGTCTTTTTGTGTACAAAATTATTTTACTATATACATTTAAATTAATAATTTGAAATAAATTAAATTAATCAAATAAAATCATCTAAAATTCTCTATTTGGATCCATCAAGGTCCGTGCCGATCTCAAAATCTTTCCTCTAAAATTTTTCAGAACCATCTAAAAATAAATTAATTATTTAATTTATTAATTATCTAATTTATTAATTATTTAATTCATTAATTATTTGAGAAAAGAGAAAATAGAGAGCAGAGGAAAGAGAGAGAGAAAAACCCTCTCTTATTTTTTCTTCCCTATTTTTCTTTTTTTCTATTTTTCCCTTTTTTTTCTATTTTTTCCCTTTCTCTTTTTCTTTATCCTTTTCTTTTTCTTTTTTCTTTTTTTTTTTCTTTTCTTCTTCTTCTTCCCGCGGCCTCCCTTGGGCCGAAACAGGGGACCTTACAATCCCCTCAATTTGTTGGCCAACCGACGGTCGACCGGCAGGGGATGGCCGGTGGCTGAAGGAGTGCAACTCGCCGCCCGAAGGAGCCCAAGCTGGTGGCCGACGGTGACCACCAGCACCCAAGAAAATCAAAAAAATCGAACCCTCTTTCTCGAGAAAATTTGGCAACTCCGGTCACCGACGAACATGCACACCGGCATGGAAAGGAAGGGGAAGGAGAGAAGAAGAGAAGAGAAGGCATACCTCCGATGCTGGTGACATTTTTCGATGAGAATTTGGGACGGGCACAGTAAGGGCATCCACGGTACTTTTCCAGTGATCACTGTCGATTGGCACCCAGACTTTCGATGGGAGGTTTTCGTTTCTTTTTTTTTCTTGGTGGGCTTTTGGGTTCTGGGCCTAGTCTAAGACCCAAAAGGGTCGGATTTTACAATTACCCCATTAAGTGTGCCATTCAGCCTATTAAATCTTAGATTCAAGGTATTGAGTAAAGATAAATTTTTAAGAGATAATGGAATAGTTCCAATGAATTTGTTAAAGCTAAGATCAAGAGTTTTCAACTTTCTCAATCTTGATATATCTATCAAATACAAAGTTCTCGAAGAAAGATAATCAAAATCAAAAGTAATATTTACAACAAAAGGATAGAAAATATGAATAGAATGAAATTAGATAAATAAATTAGATGAGAAAAAGGCTAGCTGACCCATCTGGGATAATGATCCTACAATTCGATTGCCAAACAAGTCAAGTTGTTGGAGCTCATGAAAGGAAGATAAAATGTTGAAATTCAATCGCCAAAACTTAGATTCATCACATTCTACAAGCTCCAAAAACATGAGCTTTGGTACTTGTTTTGTATTGTTGTTGCAGGTTACTCTCTTCCAAATGCAGCAATCTCTCCCTCTTCCCCATGTAGGTGGTGAAGTATAATTATTGTAAAGGAGAGAAGATCTAAGCTCTAACAGAGCTTCATACTCCTCCAAAGGACATTCAAAGCTGGAGGTTTAGTTGCATAGGACTATAATCAATGAAGTCCATAACAAGATTGCTAGCCTTGAGTAGGTGACAAATTGGTGGCAATTCCTCATACTAGGGTGAATGTTGCAAAGCAATTGTCTAATGCACATTTGCTTGTCATCTATATCCTTTCACAATTTATAAAAAAGCATAGAGGTATGAAATTTTGAGTCTATGGTCTAGTCATGTGCTAGTAGGTAGACTACATGGCTTCTAACAATGTCATGTTCATTTTTCTAGTAAAATATGTTTAATTTTTAGGTGCCATGTCTTTTTTGTTTGAAAAAAAAGAAGGGCATGGATCCTAGCCTGAAAATAGTTATTAAAATATAAAATGAAGGAAAAGTAATATAAAGAATGGGAGAATAAGTGGGGAAAAAAAAAGATCAAAGACAAGCATGCAACTCATGGAAGGTAAAAGCGAGAAGCAGAAATAGAAATATGTGGAGAATAGTTCTTATGAGATCTAGGAATAAAATCTTCCATCTTTCTAAAAGCATCAATAGAATGTACAAACCAACAAGTCAAGTCTAAATGGAAGAAAAGTATTCATCATGAAAAGTGTAGGATTTCTTTATTGGGGAAAAGTTATCAAGAGCTTTTCCACTCTTGACCAAACTTTTTTTCACAAAGGAATTAACTCTCAAACAAGAAGGGCTCCATGATTGTGGATTCTAAATTGCCCTAGACCAAATTGCTGGCCCATCTTTAACTACTATTCAAGATGAGTAATATTTGAATGTACCATATAGAGATCAATGAAGAGATAGAAATCTATTGGTAAATCTATTATTTGTTGCCCTTGATTTTATGGATTTTTTTTTATGAGAGAAATGAAGGGTTTATTTTACAAATGTTAATTATGGATGTCAACTAATAGACCTCTTTAAGTTGTACCAAATTCTTTTAAAGGTCTATTAGTTAGTTCTAGCATTAATGTGGGAGACCTTCCCTAATCTCTGCTTGGCCTCTCCAAGATGGACATCCAAGGAAGACTAGCTCGCTCCTCTTCCTACCTCCATTTGGAGCTAGAAATTAGGGGGAGTTTCATGGAGTGCTCTACTTTGGGATTATCATGGTGAATTTTGAGACCATCTAAAATATCTAGCCTGGAGTGAATTGGTTTTGGTCCACTTAACCAGTTTGGTGTTTGTTGGTGCAGAAATCTGTTCGCGCCGGGGAAGCTGGAGTCGGAGAAGCCGCGGTCGCCGTCGCCGGGACCTGCAAGGGAAGTCTAAACCGGAGGTGGGGTTGCTCCGGCAAGACCCTCCGACGCTCAAGTCAGTACCCTGCCTCAACAAGAATGGAGTGCTCGAACGGAGAATTTAGCAGAGTTTTGAGATAGCAAAGAGAGCCTAGAGAATAACGTATCTAGGTCCCCTTTTATAGGCGGGGGAGGCAGCGGGCCGATGGCGACGTTTGTAACCGTCTGGTAGTGGGCCGCCCACAGTCAGGGGAATTGATTGCAAAAGATAGTGGGGTTGACGTGTGGGTATCGTCGCGGCTCGCCACGTGGAATCTGTTACGCTGGGTGGAGCAGCATCCGTTGTCGTGACTTGCCAGCAGTTGGGAGAATCGCATGGAATCCGTCGCAGGGGGTGGAGCAGATCCGTGGCCGTTACTGCGGCCTGTCAGGGGGTAGTGGAGCTGTGCAGAATCTGCTACGAGAGGTGGAGCAGGGCGGCGATGGCTGCTGTGGCCTGTCAGGGAATGATGAAACTGTGCGGAGTCCGCCATAAAAAGCGGAGCGGGATCGTGGGTGGAGTCTGACCTCTGGGGGAGCCCGGTTGGAACCCTCCTGAAGCTGAAGTCGGGGACGGAGCCCGGATTCTGTGGGAGTCCGGGCGGAACCGCAATTCATGTCGGCGGTGGAGCCCGGCTCCCGTAGGAGTCCGGGCGGAACTATTCTGATGTCGGCGGTGGAGCCCGGCTCCCGTAGGAGTCCGGGCGGAACTACTCTGATGTCGGCGGTGGAGCCCGGCTCCCGTAGGAGTCCGGGCGGAACTACTCTGATGTCGGTGGTGGAGCCCGGCTCCCGTAGGAGTCCGAGCGGAACCATTCTGATGTTGGTGGTGGAGCCCGGCTCCCGTAGGAGTCCGGGCGGAACCATTCTGATGTCGGCGGTGGAGCCCGGCTCCCGTAGGAGTCCGGGCGGAACTATTCTGATGTCGGCGGTGGAGCCCAGCTCCCGTAGGAGTCTGGGCGGAACCATTCTGATGTCGGTGGTGGAGCCCGGCTCCCGTAGGAGTCCGAGCGGAACCATTCTGATGTCGGCGGTGGAGCCCGGCTCCCGTAGGAGTCCGGGCGGAACTATTCTGATGTCGGTGGTGGAGCCCGGCTCCCGTAGGAGTCCGGGCGGAACCATTCTGATGTCGGTGGTGGAGCCCGGCTCTCGTAGGAGTCCGGGCGGAACCATTCTGATGTCGGTGGTGGAGCCCGGCTCCCGTAGGAGTCCGGGCGGAACCATTCTGATGTCGGTGGTGGAGCCCGGCTCCCGTAGGAGTCCGGGCAGAACCATTCTGATGTCGGTGGTGGAGCCCGGCTCCCGTAGGAGTCCGGGCGGAACTATTCTGATGTCGGTGGTGGAGCCTGGCTCCCGTAGGAGTCCGGGCGGAACCATTCTGATGTCGGTGGTGGAGCCCGGCTCCCGTAGGAGTCCGGGCGGAACCATTCTGATGTCGGTGGTGGAGCCCGGCTCCCGTAGGAGTCCGGGCGGAACCATTCTGATGTCGGTGGTGGAGCCCGGCTCCCGTAGGAGTCCGGGCGGAACTATTCTGATGTCGGTTCTGCTAAGGGTTTCAGCCGTGGGTATTTTATACCCAACACCAGTCCCCCTACTTTCGAGTTTGAATTTCAAACGAAGGAAGTACAGAGAGGGAGAGATAGCTGAAACCGTCCCTTCGAATCCTGCGCACTGCCGCCTCCAGATATTTTGGCATTAAATGAGCGCGTGCCGGGGTCTTTTCGAGATGGGGCGATACGAGGGGGCGCTTCGAGAATCCCACAGGTACACTGGCCCAGGTACGGCACAATTATGGCCCTGCCAACCGCCAGCCGCCTTTAGTCGTCTGCCGCGGGGAGTGGGACACTTGTCGAGCGCGGACTGGCCGGGGGGGATTCGAGATCATTATGGCGCCGGATCCCAGGGTCTATTTAAACCCGTCCCCTCCCCTTCAGGCGTCCTACTCCATTTCTGATTTTCGCCGGCGTCTGTCATCTCCCCGAGAGCCTGCTCTCGCGAACGCCCTTTCGAGCCGTAGGCGCCTTCCGTCTTTCGCCTCCCGGGTCCTCAGAGCAAGATAGGTTAGTGCCCCCCTTCTTTTCACCGCCTAGGGATCTTTTGTCTTTTCATTCTCTTCGTGTCTTCCTCCAAGTTGACCTTTGGCGTTTCGTTCTCCTCTCGATTTGCCTTTCTAGGGCCCTTTAGGTTTTCCCCCAAGAAAAATGTCTTCTGAATCTTATGTCTCCGTAAGTTCTGGGAGTTCTTCTGCTTCGAACCCCCAGGCCCCCGTTTCCGCGGATGAACCCGTGCTCGGGGCAGGGCCTCGCCCGGTTTTCGCGCCGGGCGCCATCTCGTGTTCGTCGACTCCGGACGAACTTCTCCTGATAAGGGCTCGATACGGGGTCCCTGCGGAGTACGACCTGGAGCTCCCTGGCCCCTCTGATAGGGCCAGCGCTCCCCCTCCTGGCCGCTTTTGCCTGTACCAGGAGGCCTTTCGTGCCGGGCTTCGGCTTCCGCTCCCAAACTTTGTCGCCGCCTTCTTTCGCTTTTTAGATATTTCACTTGCTTCTGTTGCCCCGAATTCCTTTAGGTTTTTGATAGGGTTTCTCTCTCTCTGCCATATAGCCGAGGTCCAGCCATCCCTCTCCTTATTCAGACATTTCTACACCTTCAAACGCCATCCTTCAGCGAAGGACTGGTGGTACTTCTCCCCTCAGTTCGGTAAGAAGGGGTTGCTGAAGGGCACCCCTTCTTCGATTCACAACTGGAAGGGGAAATTCCTCTTTGTCTACTGCCCGACCTTAGAACTAGGTCTGCCCCGTTGGGGGGCTCTGAGGGATTCCGTCCGCCGGGCTCCCAGCCTGGGAGAGGACGACCTCCAGACCGCCCAGAAGCTTCTGAGTTACCCCGCTCCTTCCCTTCCTAACCTTCTGAGGGAGCCGCTTCTTTTCAACATCGGCCTGAGCCCCCAGGATCCAGCAAGTATTTATCCTTTCTCGCCTTCTTTTTGTTTGTCTTTTCTCTCCTCTTCTTTTTCTCTCTCTTCTTTTTTCTTCTTTTTTTTTTTTTTTTTTTTTTTTTTTGACTCCGGACTGATCGATGTTGCTTCTTTTTCTTCTTCTTCTCTCCCCCCCTCCTTTTTCTTTAGCAATGGATGCCGAAGCCACGCGGATGCTCGCCAAGTCCATGAGAGCCCAAAAGAGGAAGGGCGCGATGACCTCCGGTTCAGCGAAGAGGGCCAAGGTGGGAGAGACGAGCTTGGTCGTGCCCGTCCAGGCGACCCCGGCCATTGACATTCCTTCGGATGCCGAACTAGTGGTCTCCCGGGCTCCCTCAAGGAGCCCGCCGACCGAGGTCCCCATTCCGGAGGTCCGCCCCGCGGAGGCACCCGCTGTGGGGAAGAGAAGGAAATCGGTGGCCCGCAGGGCGAGCGGCCACCGAACTACCGCAGACGAGTCCGTTTGCTCCGAGGGGGGATCGGAGAACCCCTTCAACGACAAGGCTCTGATCAGGCGGCTGCTCGACGGCTGCATTCTGCCCGATGTCGTGGAGAGGATCGACCATGCCGATCCCGATCAGCGGGCCTGGGATACTCTGAGATCCTTTCTTGAGGTAAGCGGATGTTTATTTGCATGATTATTCGGTCTTTGTTGTAATTCTTTATCCGTCCTTGCAGATCGGGCACCAGCTCTTCGCCTACGTCGAGGCGTCGGGCCGCGCGAGAAGGGACCTTCTCCGAGCGGAGCGCTGCCGGGATGAGGCTGCCCATCTTCAAGCGAAGACGGCCGAGGTGGCCGCCCTCCGGGAGGCCCTGGAGAGAGAGAGACAGGACCGGGAAGAGGAAAGACAAGCCCGGGAGGAGGAGAGGCAAGCCCGGGAGGCGGAGAGATGGAGCCTGGAGGAGTCGGTGAGGAAGGCGGAGGCCGAGGTCGCCCATCTGGCCGAGCAAACTCCGGTTCTGGTCTCGGAGGCCAGGACCCTTGCGGTGGAGGAGTTCAAGGTCTCCGCGGAGATGAGGGAGCTGAACGTCCAGTTCGGCCTGGAGGCATTTACCAAAGGGTTTGAGCTTTGCCGGGAGAAGGTGGCCAGCAGATATCCCGATCTTGGCCTCGAATTCTTGGAGGAGTCCGACGACGAGGCCGGCCCCTCGCCTGCCGCTACAGCAGATGCACCCCCCACGCCGAACTCTCCACCCCCTGCTCCCGAGGTCTGAGACCTCCGATCTTGTATCTTTCTTTTGTTGTCATGCTTCCTTTTCATTTGTCTTCAAGATCAAATAAAGCCGAATTTCTTTTTGTGGATGATTTTTTCTTCTCTCTGCTCCTTCTTTCCGGCCTTTCTTCTTGTAACGAATCGGTCTTTGACGCTTGCCTCTTCCGATGACAGTGTCTCGCTGAAGCACTCCCCTTGCCCCTGGGGGTCCCGCTGAAGTCCACCATCCGACGGTTGAAAAAGGAGGTCCTCCACTTGACGAGAAAGGTGAAGAAGTCGGAAGGCGAGCTCCGTCAGGCGAAAAAATGCCACTCCGAGGCCGCTGCCGAGGCCGCCCACTTCAGGAGTATTCAAGTGAGGGCTATCATGGACTACAGTCGGAGGAAGGAGAGCTTCACAAAAGAGCTTGAGGAATGTAAGAAAAGCGCCAGTGACCGAACTTGGGCTCAAGAAGCCAGGATCAGCGCCCTTAAAGTGGAGCTGTCGGCTGCCAGGAGGAGGATCGGCCAGCTGGAAGAAAATTCGTCCCGGCTCACGGCGCGGGATGAGCAGATATGGTCACAAAAAGTTTCCGATCTCCAGAAGCAGCTTCAAGATGCCGAGATGAGCCACGATGTGCAGCGGGCCAGCTGGCGTCGACAGGTAGAGGAGTACAAGGGGAGATTCCATCGATCGGCGGACGAGGTGGTTCGTCTCCAGAGGCAGCTGGTTACTAGGGCGCAGCTTGCTAACGTCCAAGATAACGAAGAGCTCCAAGCCCTGAGAGGCACTGTCGAAGGGATTTCTGCCTCACTTGGGGAGAAGACGGCCGAGCTACAACAAGTAAAAATTCAACTGGGGCTTGAGCGGAAGGCCATCGCGGACGCAGAGGCGGAGTCTGAAGTGTTGCAGAAGTGGCATCGGGAAGCGGAGGCTGAGGTCCGGCGACTTCGTCAGGTGCTCCAGGACATGCTGCGAAAGAAGGAAGAACTAGAAGGAACGGTGGAGAGCCTGAGGCAGTCCTGGTTGAGGGATGCAGGTGGCAACTCAAGGTCGGAGGAGGCAGGGCCCCCTTAGAGCCCCTTTGTCTTTACGTCGCTGTTTTCTTTTTGTCGTTTTGTTTTTCTTTCTCTGGCCGTTCTGGCTTTGTAGTGTATATATTGAAAATGGAAAAAGGAGCGCTTTGCGTTACCTTGTTCACGTGTAGTACTGATAATGTCGATTGTTGGACCTTTCTTGTCGTTTGGCTTGTTTGATGTAGATGTCGCCGTGGGGGGGAGCTCCTTCCTTTCATCCGATCTTGTTACGCGGCCTAGTCTTGCCACCATCATTGACCCCTGTCGCAGAAGTGGCGATGGGAGCCCGGCTCCCGTGGGAGTCCGGGCGGAGTCTTACCGGGAGACGGAACCCGACTCCCGTGGGAGTCCGGGTGAAGCCTGGCTTGGCGGCGGAATCCGGCTCCCGTAGGAGTCCGGGTGAAGTCTTGCTTGGCGGCGGCACCCGGCTCCCGTAGGAGTCCGGGTGAAGTTTTCCCTGGGCGGTGGAACCCGGCTCCCGTAGGAGTCCGGGTGAAGTTTACCTTGGCGGCGGTACCCGGCTCCCGTAGGAGCCCGGGTCTTCCATTTTGCTTGAGCCGGCGCGAGGTTCTCGTCATCAGCCTGGCTTGTGGGGGCGCGTTAGGGCGCTGTAAGGCCTCTCCCCCCTCCGGTCTAAAAGAACCGGGCCTTCAACTTTGCTCATGTCAGGACGAGGTTCTCCTCCTGTTCCTGACATGGCTGTGGGGGCACATTAGGGCGTTGCAAGGCCTCTCCCCCCATCCGATCTAAAAGAACCGGGCCTTTGACTTTGCTCAAGTTAGGGCGAGGTTTTCCTCCTGTCCCTAACAGGGCTGTGGGGGCACATTAGGGCGTTGTAAGGCCTCTCCCCCCATCCGGTCTAAAAGAACCGGGCCTTTGACTTTGCTCAAGTTAGGGCGAGGTTTTCCTCCTGTCCCTAACAGGGCTGTGGGGGCACATTAGGGCGTTGTAAGGCCTCTCCCCCCATCCGGTCTAAAAGAACCAGGCCTTTGACTCTGTTCATGTCAGGACGAGGTTCTCCTCCTGTTCTTGACATGGCCGTTGTTTTTGGAGAGGTCATATCCAGTCATAATACATCCGCGTTAAGCAAGAGGAGTGCGTTAGCTAGAAAGAAAAGTAGATTCAAAACGAAATAGTAAGCAATACATTTACAGTTTTCCCGCTCCTCCTTGAGGCCCTCCGGCGATGGAGTCGATGGTCCCGATAGGAGGCCGGTCCCCGGGCTGCTCCTCCCTCTTCTGCGGTTCGGGCGGTGGGAGGGCTCTTGGCCGGTCTCCTCTACCCTCAGGCCTGCGGCGGATGAATCTGTCGAGCCGACCTCGCCGGATGAGCTCCTCGATCTCGTCCTGGAGCTGGATGCACTCTTTGGTGTCGTGGCCGTGGTCGCGGTGGTAGAGGCAGAACTTGTTGGGGTTGCGCTTCCCGGGGTGCGTGTGCATCCTCTCCGGCCTGGGGATCAGTTCCCTGACCTCCATCAGTACCTGGGCCTTCGAAGCGTTGAGGGGGGCGTAGCTACGGAACTTCCCTGGCGGAGAACCCCGCCGAAACCTGTTGTCCGGGCTTCTTTGCCTGCATGCCCGGGGAGGAGTATGGGCGCGCTTGTGCCCAGGAAGGGATCGGGAGCGAGGCCGGGCTTCCCTTGGCCTCTTCTCAACTGCGGGCTTGCCAGAATCTCCCGCCTGGCGCTCCCTCGTAGTCTCTTCATCCTTCATTCTGAAGGCCTCTTCCACTCGGGCGTATCCTTCAGCCCGAGCCAGCAGATCGGTAAAATCCCTGGGGTACTTCTTCTCCAGGGAGTACAAGAGATCATTCTTCTGAAGGCCACCTTTCAGGGCGGCCATGGCAACCGACTGGTCCAAGTTCCGGACCTCCAACGCCGCGATGTTGAAGCGGTTGATGTAGGCCCGTATGGACTCCCCTTCTCTCTGCTTGATGTTGATGAGGGACTCCGAACCTTTCTGGGGACGTCGGCTGCTGACAAAATGGGCCACGAATTGGTGGCTCATTTGGTCGAAGGAAAATATGGTACCCGGCTTCAGAGCTGAGTACCAGTTCCTTGCCGCTCCCTTCAATGTAGACGGGAAAGCCCGGCACAAGATGGCGTCGGGAGCGCCGTGGAGCAGCATCATCGTTCGGAAGGCCTCCAGGTGGTCCACCGGGTCCGACGTCCCGTCGTAGCTTTCAAACTGGGGGAGCTTGAAATTCGGCGGGATCGGTTCCTGCATGATCATTTGGGAGAAGGGAGGGTCAGTGCAGATATCCTCACCGTAAGCGGGAGGCGCATGGCGGAGTTCTTCGATCCACCGGTTCATCTCCTGGAGCCTCTGGTCCAGGAAGTCCTCTCGGCTCCGAGTCTCGAGGGTCCTTTGGCAGAACGGGAGCAGGGATCTCCCAGGGGTGGAGTCGTGGTCCGATTGAGGGCTCTCCACCCTTGGATTCGCCCTCCCGGGAAGGACGGGGCGGCTGGCCCAGGTGGCCCGCCCCGCCGCCGGGTTCTGGCCTCCTGGAGATGCCCCCTCCGGGTGCGCCGACGCCTGCGGCTGCTGCTGCTGCATTGCCTGCACGGCTTCGACGAGTCCTTTGACCTGCTGCGCCAGCAAGTCAAACCGTTCCGCACCGATCGCCACCGCCGGAGGGGGAGGAGGCTGAGAAACTGGGGGGGAGGCCGGAGCTTGAGATCTGGCCGCGGAGGCCGTAGACCGCCGGGTGGACGCCCTGCGCGGAGGCATCGAATGTTGATCTCGCGGGGGAAGATTGAGAGCGGGCGACGGGGAAACAGTCGGAGACAGCCCCGTAGAACACTCCTTTAAGAACAAGGGTGCTGCGAAGATTCGCGCGACCCTTCCTCTAGCGCCAATCCTGTTGGTGCAGAAATCTGTTCGCGCCGGGGAAGCTGGAGTCGGAGAAGCCGCGGTCGCCGTCGCCGGGACCTGCAAGGGATGTCTAAACCGGAGGTGGGGTTGCTCCGACAAGACCCTCCGACGCTCAAGTCAGTACCCTGCCTCAACAAGAATGGAGTGCTCGAACGGAGAATTTAGCAGAGTTTTGAGATAGCAAAGAGAGCCTAGAGAATAACGTATCTGGGTCCCCTTTTATAGGCGGGGGAGGCAGCGGGCCGATGGCGACGTTTGTAACCGTCTGGTAGTGGGCCGCCCACAGTCAGGGGAATTGATTGCAAAAGATAGTGGGGTTGACGCGTGGGTATCATCGCGGCTCGCCACGTGGAATCTGTTACGCTGGGTGGAGCAGCATCCGTTGTCGTGACTTGCCAGCAGCTGGGAGAATCGCATGAAATCCGTCGCAGGGGGTGGAGCAGATCCGTGGCCGTTACTGCGGCCTGTCAGGGGGTAGTGGAGCTGTGCAGAATCTGCTACGAGAGGTGGAGCAGGGCGGCGATGGCTGCTGTGGCCTGTCAGGGAATGATGAAACTGTGCGGAGTCCGCCATAAAAAGCGGAGCGGGATCGTGGGTGGAGTCTGACCTCTGGGGGAGCCCGGTTGGAACCCTCCTGAAGCTGAAGTCGGGGATGGAGCCCGGATTCCGTGGGAGTCCGGGCGAAACCGCAATTCATGTCGGCGGTGGAGCCCGGCTCCCGTAGGAGTCCGGGCGGAACTATTCTGATGTCGGTGGTGGAGCCCGGCTCCCGTAGGAGTCCGGGCGGAACTACTCTGATGTCGGCGGTGGAGCCCGGCTCCCGTAGGAGTCCGGGCGGAACTACTCTGATGTCGGTGGTGGAGCCCGGCTCCCGTAGGAGTCCGGGCGGAACCATTCTGATGTCGGTGGTGGAGCCCGGCTCCCGTAGGAGTCCGGACGGAACTATTCTGATGTCGGTGGTGGAGCCCGGCTCCCGTAGGAGTCCGGGCGAAACTATTCTGATGTCGGCGATGGAGCCCGGCTCCCGTAGGAGTCCGGGCGAAACCATTCTGATGTCGGTGGTGGAGCCCGGCTCCCGTAGGAGTTCGGGCGGAACCATTCTGATGTCGGCGGTGGAGTCCGGCTCCCGTAGGAGTCCGGGCGAAACCATTCTGATGTCGGTGGTGGAGCTCGGCTCCCGTAGGAGTCCGGGCGGAACCATTCTGATGTCGGTGGTGGAGCCCGGCTCCCGTAGGAGTCCGGGCGAAACCATTCTGATGTCGGTGGTGGAGCCCGGCTCCCGTAGGAGTCCGGGCGGAACCATTCTGATGTCGGTGGTGGAGCCCGGCTCCCGTAGGAGTCCGGGCGGAACTATTCTGATGTCGGTGGTGGAGCCCGGCTCCCGTAGGAGTCCGGGCGGAACCATTCTGATGTCGGTGGTGGAGCCCGGCTCCCGTAGGAGTCCGGGCGGAACCATTCTGATGTCGGTGGTGGAGCCCGGCTCCCGTAGGAGTCCGGGCGGAACTATTCTGATGTCGGTTCTGCTAAGGGTTTCAGTCGTGGGTATTTTATACCCAACAGTGTTTAATTTGGGTCACAACCTAAACTTTGGCCTATAGCTTGGATTGAAAAGGGGCTCGAGTGGCCCGAATTGAGGCAAAAGTCCCAATTTCAGCTTGAGTAGGACTCCTCTTCTACAATCTTCGAAAGAAGCTAGCTAGGCTACACCAGCTATTAAAAGCTCCCACCAAGAGGACCAACCAACTCTCCTAATCCTTCTTCATCTTTTCTCTCTCGGATTCTAGAGATTTACAGTCATCATTATCTTGTTTTAACCAAAATCATGACTACAAACTCACTAGAGACACCTCTTCACCTCTCCAATTCTTCCTTTCCCTACTATTCTCATACAAGGTGTCACAGGACCGACTCTTGGACCAAAATATTTTGCAAGAATCTCAGCCTTGTGTGACATTGGATGCCCCATCTAGTGAGCCTCCTCATGATCCCTACCCCAAGAATAAGAACACCAAGTCAAACAAAGACAAACACTCAAGACACATAGAGAAATTCATATACATCTCTTATATTGCAATTCTCACATAATCTATATATAAGAGATCCACCCAAAGTGTCCAAATCTCACTAAGAAGACTCTCTTATGGGTTGCTACTAATGGTCAGTGATATGGATATTAATAGAGGTGGTGGACAACTCCCCCAACTATTAGAAACTTCACAAAACCGCTGCCAACCACTATCAACTGCTCTAAAAAATTTGGACAACTGCTCCAAAGAGTTTGAAACTATTGAAAATCATCTAGCACCTGGATGCAAGTCCCCTTGTACTTGGCTGCGCATCCCATAGCATGCATAGCCATGAGTCCCACTATGCAAGGCTATGCAACATATTGTGCTGCGCATCTCGCTGCTAGCGCTGGTGCATTCCACTAGCACTTGTCTATGGATCCTACAGTGTATGCCCACACATCCCATTGTTACCGTCCGCAGAAAGGTTGCATGCCTTCATGGCTACATGCCTACATGCTTGTATGCTCCACACACCCCGTGTACTTGTGCACTCCATGGCTTGAGCACCCCATACACCCTACATGCCTCGTGGCATCCTTGCAGCCTGGCACCCACTGCATCCTTTGGCCTAACTTGAGCACACTTATCCTGAGCCTAGCATGTGCACCAATTAGGCTAGGCATGCATCTGCTCATGCCCAATTTTGCATGTGCCTTTACAAATATTCATGTATGCTTTATCTTGTCTACCCATCCATGCACTAGACTAATTGATGTGTCTGTTGTAGCAGAGCCCCAGCCATGCTCCTACACATCCCAAGTTGGCTTGGGAAAGGCACCAGCCCATGCCCACTCATGTAAGCCATTAGTAATGGTCTAACAAACCACCCCCACCTGAAGAGCCCAACATTCTCGGAGGGATGTGTGACATGTACTCTTGGATCTTCTCTCCAAATTGCCACAATACTCCCCTTTTTCTAGCTGGCCTCGCTTTCAAGTTCTCTTTTCCATTGAACCAAATATTTAGTTCTTCTGCTCTTTTAGATCTGTCCCAATGTGTGGTTGTCCAGTATCTTTTCCACCTCCTTATCAAACTGCTGCCTCACATTAGGTGGGGCATGCTACAAGTATTTTTTTAAAAGATCTGCATCTTCATGATAAGATTTTAGTAAACTAACATATAAAGTTGGATGTAGCTTCTGTCTCAATCCATATAGAAAGGCATATTATCATCAATCGATAGATAAAGCAAATGTCAAATCATAACATGTCTTCATCATTCTAATCAATAGATAAGAAAAGAGTCCAACTACTCTTCTGATAATCTCATGATCTCAAATACAAAGATTCTTATGCTTTATTATATAAATACCAGATGCAAGGGACCCTTCAGTATAATAGAAGAAATCCTACACATATTAACTCTCTCTCTATCTCTTTTTGTCTCTCTCATATCTTCTGTTTCCTCTCAAATTATATCTGACTAAAATATCGAAGGATCCTCACCAAATATGTCCAACAAACCTTTGAGATTGAAAATCTACTTTAGCATAGAGTTGAGCTTCCCTGGCTCCATTAAGCAAGATAGTCTACTCTATTAGATCAGATATTGAACGGCAATAGTCATCACAATGGTTATTTGCCTCAAATTATTGCACTTCAAATTTCTATTGGGAATTATTTATATATAATAGATTATTTTAAATATAAATCATGCATTATAATTGCATTTACTTTTTGACCTATAATTATATGCATAATATAATGGGCGGTGGTGAAAACTATTTTTCACGCCCCGAACCCAATACCCGGGTTGGATACATGATGACCGCACACTCCTTAGAGCAAGCCCTAAAGATTATGCAAGGCCAAAATAAATCATTACAATCTTAACATCCATAATAATTAATTTCAATAATAATTCATAAAACCTTGCATAATTATAAATTAAATTTTTTCAATCCTCTGATCAGGTACTATGACACTCTATCTATCCATCTGCTCACCCATAAATCTAAGCCATAGCCAATCATGAACGTCCTGTAACTCTGAGAAGAAAAAGAAAGATGAAGAGGTGTGAGCTTTACAGTCCAGTAAGAATTTCAATATCATACTGATATAATAATATAATTTAAAAATAAAGATAAATAATAAAATATAAAATTTGATGTTCAATGTCCAGAATAATGCAAATATCCATAATTTTTTTATCTTGTTAAAATAGATGCATCATCATATGTTAACAGGTGAAACACTTTTATTCAATAATTATTTCATGTCTTATCTTTCATTTCTCTTTTCATAATCACATGATTTCTAACATTTTCTTTCTGGCTCTGGACTAACCAAGTCTATACCTCAGTCATCATCCGGATCGAATCCACTTTAAAAGCCTTTTAAGGCTATCCCAGGATGAGCTTCTGACTGACTGTCCCACGTATGAAAGCCTGTGAGAGGCTGTCCCAGGCATAAGCTCCTGACGGGCTGTCCCAGGCATGAGCTCCTGGCTGGCTGATCCACCTATAAGCCAGTGGGGGTTGTCCCAGGCATAAGCTCCTGGCCGGCTGTTCCACATGATATGGCTAGTCCATACCATATATCTCTTTCTTTTCATTTAATCATTATGTATTGATTTCATCCAATCAATTCCGACTTGCATTATGATCAATTTAGATATGTCATATCCATATAATCATGCCATCAATCTCGGATATATATATATTGACATAACATACTCATGCTCAAAATCAAATAACAATACCTCAGATATAATAAATTCATCGATCTCAAATCCGACGATGCAAAACCCATAATGCAAGACCAACAGTAAAGTAGCATATATATAATGGTGATCATGTATAGGAATTCTTACCTTTATCGATGACTGATCCAAACATAGAAATTAATACTCTTCTTTGATTTATGAATTTCTCTAACAAGATATTCCACTCGATATCTTATGCAGACAATCGTATCTCTTCATGACCCTGATCAAATATAAAAATCATATATGGAGAAAATTATCGATAATCAATCCTAATAACATAAATCTAAGACTTCTCCTAGGATTACCCAAAATTGAGATTTATCTACGTATCTGGACCCTTTATTGGTCCACAAGACTTCTAGAGAGAGAAAATCCATGAACAAAGAGAAAATTCTAGAGAGAAAAAGTTTTAGAGAGAGAAAGTAGAGAGAAAAAAATCTTTGTATCCTTCAGACGAGACAATCATGATCGAGATCATCAAAGGTCCTATCAGGGTGACTTAATATGAATCAAATGTTATAAATTTCGAATAGGATCGGGCTGAGATCAGATCTACTGTACGAATTTCGGAGCAATCTCAGATCATCTTATTTTCATCTCAAGTTTATCCTAGGATCTGTGATGCAGTTAGAGAGATAAAGACTCTAGAGAGACAAAATTCATAAAAAGAGAGAAAGATCTAGAGAGAGAATCTAGAGAGAGAAAATAGAGAGAAGGTAGAAAGAGGAGAGAGAAAAGAGGAAGAGAAAGGAGAGAGAGGAGAGAGAGAAAATTCTCTCTTTCTTTTTTTTTCTATTTTTCTTTTTCTCTTTCTCTTTTTCTTTTTCTTTTTCTTTTCTTTTCTTTTTCTTTTTTTTCTTCTTCTTTTTCTTTTTTTTTTCTTTTCCTTCTTCTTTTTCTTTTTTTTTTTCTTTTCCTTCTTCTTCCCACGGCCCTCTCTTGGGCCGAAACAGGGGATCTCAAATCCCCTCCTTTGCTCAGCCGACCAAGGGCCGCAGCTGGCATGGCAGTGGCTGGCGATAAGGGCCGACGATCCCACAGCTCGGAGGGACCAAACCGATGGTCGGCGGTGACCACCGGCGTCAGAAAATCGAAGAAAAACAGGCAAAATAGAGATTTCTTCCGCAACAAAATCCGGCGACTCCGGTCGCCGGTGAGCGTGCGCATCAGCACGAGAAGGAAAGAAGAGAAGAGAGGAAGGAGGAGGAGGCTCACCTTCGACGCCGGTGAGGCTTTCCGGCTAGAAATTGGATGGGCACAGGTCGGGTCTCCACAATGGTTTTCCGGCGATTGCCACCGACTGGATCTCGGGTCTTTGGTGGAAGGGAGAGAGGAGGGATCTCCTCCTTAAATAGAGCTGGAGGGGGCTCTTTTCCTACTCCGATTGGGAGCCGGTGAACGGAGGAAGAAGACTCCCTTCGGGAGTCTTCTCCTTTGTTTCTTTTCTCTTTTTTTTTTTTTTTTTTTTTGTATTTGGCCTGTGGCTGATTCTGGGCCCAATTGGGCCGGGTGTTACACTATTATTACATTTGTAGCACCATTATCTAAAACCTTACTCTTTAAGATATAAAACATTAATTATAGCCATGACTTGGGCAACGCTTGAAAAGTTATTAAGTTATATCCTCCCGTAATCCAAGAAGAAAGGAAATTGTCCTGCCCAACACATTTGCATATGGTTGGATTCTGAAAAATAGGAAATTTAATTTTTAGAGATAAAAGAGCAAAAAGACGAGGGATAGACAAGATAGCCAAGTCTGATCAAATGGTTGGTCCATGCAATACAACTCCACCAGGTTCCCTAGAATTCTGGTTCCCGGATCAGCACCTTATCCACTGGACCATATGAGTCTCAGATACTGATATCTATGATATAAATTAATCTGTTGATGGTCTCATCATTTGTCTAGGATAGCTTGAAACCATCGAGCCAAAAAGCCCGCCTATTGTGTGTGAACTTCTTCCTCTGGAAGAAATTTGATGGCCAATTACCCAACAAAAAGAAAGGGAAATCTGATGGCCAACAATTTTTCTAAATGTTTGTAAGAGCCCATGAAGCCTATGTTGTGTTTGGTGCAGGTTCGAGAGCAAGCCAGACATGCTTGATCTCGCCCAAGAGTTGAACATTCCTATTGGAGCTAGGCCGAGCCTAGGCTGGGTCAGGATTTTCCTGTTGGACCAGGCTAGGTTAAACCTGGTTTATTTTTATCATATGGCAATTTAAGCCCAAATTTGGCCAACAAATTTGGTTTCTCTAACGTCTTGACTCAGCCTTCGTTTTATTGGTTGGACACTTGGGCTGTTTAGGCCGGGCCGGTCCATTGCCATCCCCACTAACTGCATGCAAGCCGAAGTTTTTCCTACATCACTTAAAAGCCTGCACATACTTCTAAACAAGCTTGTGAGCAAAGGTTCTGCATCAACCAATGTTCCTCTTCAAGCATCATATTTGAATTTCTTTAAACGAAGACTAACTTTTCAACGGCAGTAGCCATTAAATGAGGATTTTCATGCAACTCTAGTTTCACGTGAATCTAATGCAACCTCCGAATTCTCTAGCAGACTTTTAGGTGATCGCTTAACTAATGCTTTATTGGTATACAGAAGGAAAAAACTTATAAAACAACATATTTGATTTGTTATTTGCTCTATGATCGAAACCAGAAAAGACTAATACCTTAGAAGAGGCGAAATAATAACTATGTCTAACATTTTCCCATCTACATTCTTCTTCTTCTTGCGACATATAATCATAAGAAAAAAGATGCAGTGTTATGGCCTGCCTTGGAAATTAAAGATTGTCTCATATGTCTGATCCTTGAATGATTTCGAAGTATGATGTGGTTTGCATAGACAAATATGGGGTGGAGGTTAGAGGCCAATGTCGCATGACCCAAGAAATATCCTTTTCCCCAGGAGGAATAAGGCAGTAATAGAACATAATTTTGTGGCAGAATATCTCAAATGAGTTGGATTCCCATATACAAAAGAAAATAAAAAATAATATCACTTCTATGTTCTTCAACTATTATTGTCAAGGAAAGGCAAGTAAGTACATCTGTGGTCGCACAAGCAACAACGATTGCCAACTAATGAGACCCTCAGCTAGAGTTTTTTCTTAAATAATACAAAAAAAAAATTATTTACTTAAATAATATAAATTCAAACTTATTTACAAGATTGATGCAAAAGGGAGAAAATGCCATTTTGAATGGCATTTTCTCCAAGCCACATCACCCAAATTTTCCACATAGGCATCGTCCAAAAAAAAAAAAAAATTAGAAAACATCATTTTAAATGGTGTTTTTAAAAACACCATTTAAAATGATATTTTTAAAAATTCCATTTTGAATGGCGTTTTTAAAAACGCCATTCAAAACGGCGTTTTCTATTTTTTTCAAAAAAAAAAGAAAAAAATGAAAAAGAATGGAAAAAAAAAATTTTAAAATTTTAAATTTATAAATAAAATTTTTTAATTTTGAATAAAATTTAAAATATAAAAGTTTAAATTTTTAATTAAAATAAAAAAAATAATTTCAGATGATTTTTTTCTTTTCAAATTAATTTTTTTAAAAAAATATCTAAAAAAAATCTTAAAAATTTAAAAAATTAAAAATATCATAGAAAAAAAAGAGAAAGAAATGCAAAAGAAATAAAAATTATAAATTTAAATTTTAAAAAATAAAAATCTTAAATTTAATTCAAAAACATCATTTCAAATTCTTTCCGAAAATATTCAAAAAAATAAAAAAATTAAAAAAACAAAAAGTGCATTAAAAAATCAAAAATTTAAAAAAATCAAAAAAAAAAGAATTATAATTTGAAATTTAAAATAAATATAATTTTTAAAATTAATTAAAATAAAAAATATCATTTCAAATTACTTTTCTAATTTAAAATTAATTTATTTAAAAAATATTTCAAACAAATAAAAAAAATAGCCTAAAAAAAATTCATAAAAATAGGAAAAAATGAAAAAATAAAAAAATTATATAATTATAAATTTGAATTAAAAAAATTAAAATTTTAATTTGAATTAAATTTTGATAAAAAAATGAATGCCATAAAAAAGTGAAAAAAAGAGAAAAAATGTGAAAAAAAAGAAATTTATAAATTAAAATTAAAAAAATAAGAATTTTAACTTTAATTTAAATAAAAAATATTATTTCAAATTACGTTGTCCATTTCAAATTATTTTTTAAAAAAATTATCTGAAGAAAAAAAATATTGTAAAAAAATAAAAAATACCATAAAAAAAGGAAAAAAGGAAAAAAATAGAATTAAAAAAAATAGAAATTGTAATTCTAATTGAAAAATAAAATTTTAAATTTTAAGAAATTAAAATTCTAATTATAATTGAAATAAACAATATCATTTTAAATAACTAAATTAATTTAAATTTAATTACTTAAAAATATTTTAAATAAAAGAAAAAAAATACGTAATAGAATGCCAAAAAGATAAAAATGGAAGAAAACTAAAATTATAATTTAAAATTATAAAAATTATAAATTGAATTAAAAAAAATGTCATAAAATAAGTGAATAAAAGAGAAAAAATGGTAATAAAATAAAAATTATAATTAAAAATTAAAAATAAAATTAACTTTAATTCAAATTAAAAATTATCACTCAAATTACTATTCTTATTTTTAATTAATTTTATTTATTAAAAAATCACAAAAAAATAATTAAAGAAATTAAGAAAAAAATTAAAAAAATTAAAAAAAAAGAAAAAAAAAAGAGAAAACGCCAAAGGGAATGGCATTTTCTCCTTTCTCCCCCTTCTTCTCTCCCTTCTCCCTCTTCTCCCTCCTCCCTTCTCCCTCTTCTCCCTTCTCCGACGTCTCTTCGACGGCACAGCGGTGAGCTCCCGATGGCGGTGCTCTGCCTCCTCTCTCTCCCTCTTTCTCTCTCTCTCTCCCTCTTTTTCGTTGGCCGTCGGCGTCAAAGGGCCGACGGCGGGCCGTGCGCCCCGACGGCGGGCCCCGGCCCCCTCCTCTCCCTTTCCTCTCTCTCTCTTCCTCTCTCTCTCTCCCTCTTTTTTGTTGGCCACTGGCGTCCGAGGGCCGGTGGTGGGTCGCGCGCCCTAGCGACGTGCCCCGGCCCCCTCCTCTCCCTCTTCCTCTCTCTCTCCTCTTTTTCGTTGGCCGTCGGCGTCCGACGACCGGCTGCGGGCTGTGCGCCCCAACGGCGGGCCGCACGCCCCGACAGCGGGCCCCGCCCCGGCCCCCTCCTCTCCCTCTTCCTCTCTCTCTCTCTCTTCCTCTCTCTCTCCCTCTTTTTCGTTGGCCGCTGGTGTCCGAGGGCCGGCGGCGGGCCGCGCGCCCCGACGGGGGCCCCGGCCCCGACCCCCTCCTTTCCCTCTTCCTCTTCCTCTCTCTCTCCCTCTTTTTCGTTGGCCGCCAGCGTCAGAGGGCCGGCGGCGGGCCGCACGCCCCGACGGCGGGCCCCGCCCTGACCCCCTCCTTTCCCTCTTCCTCTCTCTCTCTTCCTCTCTCTCTTCCTCTCTCTCTCTCCCTCTTTTTCGTTGGTCGCCGGCGTCAGAGGGCCGGCGGCGGGCCGCGCGCCCCGATGGCGGCCCCCCCCGTCGCCTCCTCTCCCTCTTCCTCTCTCTCTCTCTCTTCCTCTTTCTCTCCCTCTTTTTCCTTGGCTGCCGGCGACAGACGGCCGGCGGCGGCCCCCGCGGTGGCCCCGGCAGTCCCCTTCCCTTGCCGGCCCCTCCTCTCCCTCTTCCTCTCTCTCTCTCCCTCTTTTTCCTTGGCCGTCGGTGACTGACGACCGACGGCGGCCCGACGCGGCAGGCCCCGACGGTCCCCTTTCCTTGGCCGGCCCCTCCTCTCCCTCTTCCTCTCTCTCTCTCTTCCTCTCTCTGCCCCTCTTTTTCCTTGGTCGCCGGCGATAGACGGCCGGCGGCGAGGGCCCCGACGATGGGCCATGGGCGGGCCCCGCGGGGGTCGGGCGGTGGGCCCCGTCGGGGGCCCGGGGCAGTGGGCCCCACCGAGGTGCAGCGACGGCCCCCTATGGCAGGCCTCGACCCTCTCCTTCTCCGACGGTGGGATACAGCAGGTCCCACGCGATGGGGCGCGATGGCGGCGGGCCCCATCGGGCCCCGACGGTCCTCCGCGACGACCCCCGGCGGCCGCTCCGCGACGGCCCCCGCGGCCGCCCCCACTGCGGGCCGTCTATTTCAATCTTTTTATTTTTTTATTTTATTATTTTTTATTTTTATTTTTATCTCATTAGATTCAGATATATTTTAAAATTCGATTCGATCATAATTTAAAAATTTTAAAATATATTGCATTTCATGAAAACGTAGACCCGTCAATTGACCAATGTAGAATATTTTACGATATCCATATAAAATATATATTTAAATATATATTTTTATACGGGTATCATAAAATATATACATTGGTCAATTGATTGTCCAGTTTGGATAGTTTGAGAATTGTATTTAATTCTATAGATAATTACATTATTCGAATGATATGTGGAGGTTCGAGAGAAATTTCGGACATTATTTTTCTTTAGTTCTCCTCACACATTTTGAGTCGTGTGGGGAGAACTAAGGGAAAATCTATCGAAATTTCTTTCGATCTTTTTTGCTATCGTTTGATTAATGTAATTAATCTATAGAATTAATGCAATTCTCGAATGGGATAGGATCTATCTATACCTATTTGTTGATGATATGATGCATGTATCATGTAAATCTTTTGAAATGATAAAATAATTAGTAATACTAAATATTTTATTTTGATTTTATCATAGGTTTCTTTGAGAAAATGGCCAGTACTCGAGTTCGTGTACTATTGTATTATGATGGCATGATACAGAATGATAAACTGATGTGCAGTACAGTCACCCTACAAATCGGATGATTAGAGTATCTTCATCATTATCACGTCAAGAATTATTGGATCATTTATACACAGTATTCCTGTAGACAAAGAAAAATATGAAATAAAATTGAAATAGAAATCTCCTAATCTGTCGGGACAGTTAATGTAGAGCAAATATATCTTAGTTCCAATTGATGATGATGAAGATGTCGAAGAAATGCCGATCTTTCCTTTGAAATATTCAGAATGTCAATTTTTAGAATTATATATTTGGAAAGAAGATGTACCAAGCTTTGGATACCATAGTCAGCTTTTAACTCAAGCGGACAATAATGTTGGGCCTTCCTCACCTTTCGTAACTCCTATGGTGCAAACCGATAGTGTTGAGGCCATTTTTGCAGAACAACATTCCGCTACTGCCGGTCCTAGTTGTCCAATTATTCGAGTCCTATGGTGACTTCTCCTGTGTCTTCTGCTATGGTGAGTTCTTCTTTGCTAGAAGTAGTGGTAAGTGCGGGAGACGACACTCATATAGGAAACGATGCTGGGTAGTCGGTGGAATAAATTCTAATAGTCTAGGCTTTGAGTCAGATGAAAGTGGAGATGAAGACTATTGGATGGATTAGGACAGTAGCAGTAATGATGATGATGGTGAAGATGACAATGATAATGAAGATGTTCAGGCTAATATTAATATAGAAGAATCTCAACCTCGTTTGCACAAACTTTCATAATATTTTAACGATATAAATTTAGATGATGGTGGTTGTGTTAGTGCTGATCGAAGATTGAATTCTGACAATCAATTTTGGGACTCCTCGATAACTGAATTTTCTAAAGGTCTAATGTTTGAGAGTAAAAATTATGTAAGGAGAGCTGTTGATCTTTATCACATTATGAAGCATCGGACATACAATATAGTTCAGTCGCATTCGAAATTATGGTCCATACGATGCGCATCATCAGATAATATTCAAAATTGTAAATGGAGGCTTCGTACTGCATTGTTGAAAAAATATGGATATTTTCAAATCACAAAATATGAGGGTCCTCACACTTGTTTGTTTACGAGATTGAGTCGAGACCACAAACATGTCAGTGGAAGGATGATTAGCACATTAGTCCAATATATTGTTGAGAAAGATCCTGATGTTAAAGTTGAAGCTATTGTGGCAGCCGTTAATGATAAATTTCAATATACAGTGTCATACAGAAAAACATGGTGTGGATAGCAGAAGGCATTGATTGATATTTATGGAAAATGAAAGTCATCTTATGCTAAATTATCCTATTATATGACTGTACTTCAACATGTAAATCCCGATACAGTTGTTTCATAGAATTTTTTTCAAACTGTGAATTCCAATGTCGAGTTTTAAATTATATTTTTGGGCTTTCAAACCATCTATCCAGGATTTTACGCACTGCCGTCCTGTAATCAGCATTGATGGCACGCACTTGTATGGAAAGTTTAAAGGTAAGAATAGTGAATGAAGAGGCTTGGAGCTGGTTGTCCGAGATAGAAAAAGAGAAGTAGACGTTGGCACATGATGATGGCCTGCGCTATGGTGTCTTAACTATAAATTTGTCGGAGGTTTTTAACAGTATTTTACGAGGAGCTAGAAATGTGTCAATTACAGCTTGTGTTCAAATGATATTTTATCGTCTTGTGAAATACTTCAATACGAGGCATGCCCAAGCCTTGAGATATGTAGAGGAGAATCCAAATAATCTTTTTACTCCTCATGTTGCAATTAAGATTGCTGAAGATCAAGTTAAAGCTAACCAGCACCGAGTAACAGCATTCAACCTTCAAAGAGATATATATGAAGTGCTTACGAGGAGAGTAAGCGCAGGGTTAAGAGGTGGAAAAAATTCTCATACAGTTACTTTAGCTGAAAGAAAATATTCGTGTGGAAAGTGGAGCATGTACAAATATCCATATTCATATGTTTTAGCTGTGTATCAAGAAATTACTGTACATTTTAGTGGTTTTGTGGATGATGCATATACAATTACAGCATATATGAATGCTTGGAGTGGTGACTTTAATCCATTACCACATGAAGATTATTGGATGCATATCGTATGTTCAAATGTATTCCTGATCATCATCGTTTGAGACCCAAGCAGAAAGGTAGACCAAAGTCAATAAGACTACGAAATGAGATGGATGATAGGCAAATAAGAAGTAAAACCACTATGGTATTTGTAGAAACAGGGTCATGACCGCCGTCGCTGTCTTAGGATACTTCAATACTTCAACTTCAAGCAGTGGAAGAAATTAAAGGCTCCGAAGACTTATTTTCGTCATTGTTTTATGTATTTCTATGAGATTGTATTTGAGTTTACGTGTTTAATATCCTGAGATGAACTGAATTTTATGTTTAAGTTGTATTGTGTGATAATATTATGTTTAAAATATATTTTTTTTAAAATATATTATGTCTTATTTTTAATACATCTGTGATAATATCATTATTTTAGATTCATTAACGTATTATGGCTTACGATTCACGGTATCTCGATCCTCGAGACAGCAGTATTCTTACATTGCAGGAGCACCATCAATCACAGACTATTTTAGATGGTGGCGTAAGCATTTCAATCCTATTTACTATTTAAATTTTTATTTTAAAAGTCATATACGTTATCTATTATTATATTTTATTACAGAAGCCCAGACACCTTCATCTACGATGATCCGATGCTGACTTCTGGAGGACAGAGGATATCCCACATAGAGTGTTAGATTATTTACGATATCTGAGATTTTATAGAGTACATCGGATTGGTCGTATACAGATGGACGTTGGTCTTATTACTGCTTTGCTTGAGAGATGGCATCCAGAGACACACATTTCATCTTCCATTTGGTGAGGCGACCATCACTTTACAGGATGTCAGCATCCTTACGGACTACCAGTTGATGGCGATCCAGTTACTAGAGTTGATCCCACGCTTACCATTCTGGAGTGGCAGGCTTTGTGCTTGCGATTGCTAGGATTTGAGCCCGACGTATATTTTTTCGATCATTCATGACTCAGGATTGAGTATTTGGATGATCGTTATCGATATTTTTATATTGCAGATGATGCACCAAAGGAGATGGTGCAGCAGTATGTCAGGGGTCAGGTGCTGCGGTTGTTAGGTGGTGTCCTATTATCCGATACTTCATCGAATAAGATAAAGTTGATGTTTTTGCCATTATTAGAGGATTTCGACTTCGCTCGTCGACTCAGTTGGGGCAGTGCAGTACTAGCTTGCCTATACAGAGCTATGTGTCGGGGTTCTTATGCTGATCAGAGTGAGATTAGTGGTTATCTTGTATTATTACAGGTATGTGAATTAAAAAATTTTATTTTTAATATTCAATTATATTTTACATTGGGTAATCATGTATGATTTTTTTAAAATTTGCAGATTTGGGTATGGAAGCGTATGCCGACTATCAGTCCATTACGACGACAGTTGCTCGAGATGCCATCAGAGCAGCAGGATCCTGATGTTCCATTCAGACTAGATGGACCATTGAGATATAGGTATCAAAATATTATTTTTTTATTTCAAATTTACTATTTTAAATTCGATAAAATTTATTTAACATGAGTACATTGTGAAACAGATGGAATGTTGCATTCAACGTTCATCACGTATCGACGAGAGTGGCATGGGTTTATAGGTGCCAGTTGGATACATTAGTTAATACATATAGATGGATAAATTTTAATTTTTTATAAATATCATTTTACAGTATTCATAATCTATTAAAATTTTAGCTTACTAATTTTTTTATTTTAACTCTATCAGTTTTTGTGAGAGCCATATACAGATGAGATAATGGCTATACTGCCGCAGATGTGTACAGTTGGACACGACATATGGACTGCTAGGGTGCCACTTATTTATTTTGATGTAGTAGAGTGGCATCTTTTCGATCGTGTCCTGCGGCAGTTTGGTCAGATTCAGGGCATCCCAGAGCAGTTTGATACCAGCCAAAGACTTCATCGTATTGATCGACAAGGGAGAGCTCGTATTGACTGGCGTATCAGATATGTAGAGTACATCGATATTTGGGATGCAAGTCGAGATCACATTGTTCATGGTGATCCTATTTTGAGAGGCCGTTCATATACCGATGACTACATGGCTTGATTTTTTAGCATTACGGTGCAAGTCATTGGATAGTCTCGGTATACAGTTTCTGGATACGAGGGTGAGAGTTCTACTATGCATCTTTTGGTAAGATTATTAAAATTACTTTATGTTATTTGTGTTATATTTTTGTTTTATATTTTACACTATACTGACTGTTTTATTTTTATTTTGTAGACTGATTCTATGTCGGATCTTGTGTTGGACACTCGTCGTGCTTTATCTACGACTGACGAGGACGAATGGATTTGGATACTGTGGGAGATAGAGAGAACAAGTTTCAAAATATTGGTGGTGATTGGTGTTGATCCATATAGCTGTGTGCCTTGGTATGGAGCAGTCCCGGTACCAGATATGAGATATACGCCGTCACCATATGTTTCACATATGCCATCACCGCATATTCCGCAGATGTCATCATTAGATGCTGCACAGATGCCACCGTCTTTTGATCCACAGATGGCAGTGCCTTCTTCTTCCTACATCCCCCAGATGACATCATCAGGTACCAGTTGGCCACATGAGTATGATACTTTCTTTTTAGGTCCATCCGTGTATCCAGATGAGAGGGTTGAACAGGTTTTGAGTCTGTAGATGATCCGATAGCATCAGTTATTTTTAAGCAGCATGATCAGCAAATCTCCTCCACTGATATAGGAGAGGAGCCATCACAACAGGAGTAGCCGCCGAGGACCTTCCTAAGAAGGTCCAAGCGACCACGGGCACCGCGACGTCCTTGTGGGACTTAGTCTTTGTTATATTTGTACTTAGTATTTTTTATATTTTTATTATACTATTTTTTGTACATTTGACATTAAAAATTAAAAATTATGTAATCAAGTTATAACTTTCTAAAGTTAGACATGTGACTCACTTCCTGATATGATGGATTTTGTTCTTCAATCCTATTAACTCCTGCTCATAGTAGCTAACATGATTCAAATTAAGTTCTCAAAGTAGCAAAAGTAATCCACATTCTATTGAATATTCATAATGTCCAAAGCGATCCACATTGAATATTCATTGCCATAGTCATAGGATTTCACATCGAGTCAATAGTGACTAAAATGATTGATATGGAGTTTGATGGCTCATCTAGATCAGTGAATCTCCTTGTTTCATATTTTTTGCAGCTTGAATATCTAAACTATATAAAAATTATAGAAAAATTCAGTGCAGGGGTAAAATGGTAATTTTAAATTTTTTCAAAATCACTATTTTATAGTAAAATTATTAATTAATTTAATTAATTAATAAAAATTTACCCTACACTAGGATCGAAATATGATATATAGCATGCATGCACTTAAATTTGAAATTCAAATTTGAATAGTAAACACTTTACTATAATTTGTTCAGAATACAATACCTTTGTACGGGTAGTAGATCGTTGTAATCTAATTACCGTCGGAAGAGTCTGATCATCGTCATGCTGCCACACAGTGTGTCTGACCTCTGCGGATCATCCACACGAAGCTTCCGGTCTGATCGACTCCTCACGAGTGCTAGCTCGTTGTAGAGCCCTTTCGACGGTCGATGCTGATCGAACTCTTTCGATCGATGTCTGTCGATTCTTCAGATGCTTCGGATTATCAGCAGACGTGCTTGAGAGGATGTTGAAGATCTTCCTAAAATTTGGTGGGCTCACGACGCTCGTAGCTCACCTTCTCACTTTCTGAACTCCAGGCTGAAACCCTGAAGAACTCATTGAAACCCTGCGCACACTTTTTCTTTCTTTTCTTTCTTTTTCTCTCGAAAGGATATAGACCTTCACCTTGCACACAAGGATTCCTCATGCCCAGATTTTCTCTCCAGAAATTTTTTTGCACACGCCCACTCTTCTCCTCCTTTTAAAACAACAACCAAGGTCTTATCCACGTGAGAGGATAAAGATGAGTAATTGCACATTTGAATTTAAATCAAATTTTGAATTCAAATGGAAACTAATTTATCCCTATCCACTAAGGATGTGAGAAGAGGAGGGCGTGGCTTAATTTGTGCATGAGTGATTTCATGAGAAACATTTTCTCGTGTAATAAATAGGGCGTTAAAAGAGGATAAGGTCAAGGTGCTAAGATTGGTTGCTCATTCAAATTCAAAATTTGAATGGCCAACCAATCATCCTTATCCACTCATTTGGCGCATTAAAATAGGGCGTGAGGAGGGCTTTGCATGAGAAAAAATTCATAAGAACTTCCTTCTCATGAATTAAAATGGGTGCAGTGGAAGTGAGGTGGCACAGGGAGAATGGGTCAAGGTGGTTTCATTATTTAAACCAACCTAATTGAACCAAATAAGTTAGGTCCAATTAGACTAATTTAAACCTAACTAAATTAGGCTTAATTAGGCTCAATAAAATCCTAATCAAATCAAAAATTGATTAAGCCCAACCCCTGATCAAATCAGGGACCAAACCATCTCGATGATTAGGTCAACTCTTAACCTAATCAGATCAAACCCAACTGAATCCAATTCAATTGGACTTGATCCAAAAATAATTAGTCAATTAAATTGACTTAATTAGCAATCAAATCACTAATTAAACCTCTCATAAATATTAAGTCCAAATCTGATGGATAATCGGGCATCAGAATTCATCGATATGTAACCCTGATCGAAGAGTCCCAAACCAGTGGGACTCTTGACCCTGGTACCCAAAATATATGGAATTCGTGATCAAAGAATCCTGATTCTTGATCACAGAATCTCAGACATGAAGGACTCTTCACCAGCTATCAAATCAGATAGGAACCTCTAATGTATGTGACCTCGCAGGTTCAAACCTAAGTTGGTAGCACAAGAACCAATTTCTGTACTAATCGAAGTGACCATCTAGCAATGGTACCCGACGATCGGATAGGTCGAATAGTCGCAATCACAACACTCAGAACCTACGTGAATATGGTTACTGTATAATTCATCCTTTTGACCTCTGTGTTTAGGACGACTCAAGGTTAAACTGTCCATCCTGATTAGATCATCCGAATCGTGCTCAACTCAAACAGTCCTGTGACTCCTCACAAGGACTACCCTGGCCAAGGTTTTGCTAAATTGAAACACGACTGTACACAGCTCCTAAACTGGAGTGGTCAATCCCATCTTGACACATGCACCGACAAGTCAAGTACTTGACTACACCCAGTAGCCTTCCGTCACTGAATTAGAAATTCAGGTAGTCCAGTGCTTAAGTGCAGTGAGTTGCTTGCAAGTCACCGTGGCGGTCTCAGGTCGGAGGGACATTTATACCCATATTCCATCGGAGCAAATCTTGACAGCAGAAATAGCTCCGAAGTCGGTCACGTTCAGTGCAAATGTACCCTTACATCTCACCTGTATGCCATACCAGTGTCTCCACACTCATTGATTAAGAGGACAACCAACCTATATGGCACACAACGACCTATGCTTGAAAAACATTGTCGTCCTTGGTAACAACGTATCATTTGGTCGCGAACAGATTTAAGGACTAAACGACAAATCCTCCTTTGTCGAGTCTAAATAGTCCTAAGGACTTCACCACAACATAGGAGTTCATTAGAAGATGAAACATTTTGTGATGAAAAATGACAAAATAATTTTTGTTAATTCATAATTCATGTACATATACAAAAATGAGCACAACTGTCAACAGGCTGACGATTGACTTTGGGATACTATTCCCAACAATCTCCCACTTGGCCTAAAGCCAATCGATGCAGTATCTGATACCCATCTTCGACTTGTAGTCATCGAACTCCTTCACCGCAATGGCTTTAGTGAATGGGTCGGCCAGGTTCTCCTTTCCGTTAATTTTCTGAAGGTCGACGTCACCTCGATCCATAATTTCCCGGATGAGATGGTAGCAGCGCAGAATATGCTTCGTCCGCTGGTATGCCTTGGGTTCCTTCGCCTGAGCAATAGCTCCAGAGCTGTCACAGTAGAGCAGAACTAGACCAACAAGGGAGGGTGCTACTCCAAGCTCGGTGATGAATTTTCTCAGCCACACCGCTTCTTTGGCAGCATCTAATGCAGCAACATACTCCGCCTCGCAAACTGAATCAGCCAATGTGTGTTGCTTGGACCTCTTCCAACAGATAGCCCCACCATTAAGGATAAAAATAAATCTCGATACACTTTTGTTGTCATCATGATCAGACTGGAAACTAGAGTCTGTAAACCCTATAAGTCTCAAGTCCGATTCACCATAAACAAGCCACTGGTCCTTAGTATTTCTTAAATACTTCAGGATGGTTTTAACAATCTTTCAGTGATTCTCCCCTGGATCAGATTGGTATCTACTCAATATCCCTAGTGAGTATGCCACATCTGATCATGTACATGTCATGGCATACATGATAGATCCCACTATCGAAGCATATGGAATCCTACCCATACGCTCACCTCGATCCATAATTTCCCGGATGAGATGGTAGCAGCGCAGAATATGCTTCGTCCGCTGGTATGCCTTGGGTTCCTTCGCCTGAGCAATAGCTCCAGAGCTGTCACAGTAGAGCAGAACTAGACCAACAAGGGAGGGTGCTACTCCAAGCTCGGTGATGAATTTTCTCAGCCACACCGCTTCTTTGGCAGCATCTAATGCAGCAACATACTCCGCCTCGCAAACTGAATCAGCCACTGTGTGTTGCTTGGACCTCTTCCAACAGATAGCCCCACCATTAAGGATAAAAATAAATCTCGATACACTTTTGCTGTCATCATGATCAGACTGAAAACTAGAGTCTGTAAATCCTATAAGTCTCAAGTTCGATTCACCATAAACAAGCCACTGGTCCTTAGTATTTCTTAAATACTTCAGGATGGTTTTAACAATCTTCCAGTGATTCTCCCCTGGATCAGATTGGTATCTACTCAATATCCCTAGTGAGTATGCCACATCTGATCATGTACATGTCATGGCATACATGATAGATCCCACTATCGAAGCATATGGAATCCTATCCATACGCTCTCTCTCTTGAGGTGTTGTCGGACAATCCCTCTTCGAGAGAAAAATTTCATGGCCTATCGGTAGATAGCCTTTCTTAGAATTTTCTATGCTGAACCTCTTCAGCATAGTATCTATGTCGTAGACTGGGATAAACCAAGCAGCCTTTTAGATCTATCCCTATAGATCCTCATCCCTAGGATGTAGGAAGCTTCTCCCAAATCTTTCATGGAGAACTGTGACGACAGCCAAATCTTTATTCCATGTAATGCAAGGACATCATTTTTGATTAAGAGAATATCATCCACATACAATACAAGAAATACTACTACTGGACCATTAGCCTACTTATAAATGCAGGGCTCTTCTCCATTCTTAACGAAGCCATACATCTTGATCGTTCTATCGAAATGTATGTTCCAACTCCGGGATGCCTGCTTAAGTCCATAAATGGACCTCTATAGTCTGCACACCTTAGACTCATCAGTGGATGTGAATCCTTCAGGTTGTATCATATACACCTCTTCATCCAGCTCTCCGTTTAGGAAAGCTGTCTTCACATCCATCTGCCAGATTTCATAGTCCAGATGGACAGCTATCGCAAGCATAATCTGAATAGATTTGAGCATTGCCACAGGAAAAAATATCTCGTCATAGTCTATACCATAACATTGACGATATCCCTTGCCAACCAGACGGGCTTTATAGATTTCCACCTTTCTGTCTGCGCCCCTCTTCCTCTTGAAGACCCACTTACATCCTATGAGTTTTACTCCTTCGGGTGGGTCAACCAATGTCCACACATCGTTGACCTTCATGGACTCCATTTCAGATTTCATGGCCTCTAGCCATTTCTCAGAGTCGGGTCTCTGCATTGCATCCATGTAGGTGATCGGATCTTCATCGTTTTCATCAAGTTTGATAGGATCGTTGTCCCGGACCAAGAAACCATAGTATATGTCCGGTTGACGTGGTACTCTACCAGATTGCCTTAAGGATGCTTGAACAATGGGCTCCGAATTTGATCTAATCAAATCCGATTCAGGTTCAGCAACTTGTGTCGGTTTTTTCACCTGTCGAACTTCGTCAAGTTCACCTTAGAGGCAACAGTCCCTTCACCAAGGAACTCCTTTTTCAAAAAGATTGCCTTAAGGCTGACAAACATCATTTACTCATCAGCCAAGTAAAAATAATACCCTTTGGTCTCTTTTGGGTATCCTATAAAATTACACTTGTCAGACCTAGGTCCTAGCTTGTCCGTAATTAAACGTTTAACATAAGCCAGACACTCCCAAACCCTAAGGTGCGAGAATACTGGCTTACGTCCTATCCATATCTCATATGGCGTTTTAGTTACAAACTTACTCGAAACTCTATTTAGAAGGTAACAAGCCGATTCGAGCGCATATCCCCAGAGAGAGATCGACAGACCAGCAAACCCCATCATGGATCGAACCATGTCCAACAAGGTCCGATTCTTCCTTTCAGATACACCATTATGCTGTGGTGTTCCAGGAGGAGTCCATTGAGAGAGAATCCCATTCTCTCCAAGATATGTCAGAAACTCATTGGAAAGGTATTCACCTCCTCGATCAGATCGAAGAGTTTTAATACACTTTTCAGTTTGTTTTTCTACCTTTTTTCAGAATAGTTTGAACATTTCAAATGACTCCGACTTATGCTTCATTAAATAGACATACCCATACCTCGATAGGTCGTCTGTGAAGGTTATGAAGTAGAAATATCCACCTCTTGCACTTGAGCTCATGGGTCCAGATACATCAGAATGTACTAGACCCAAGAGTTCACTGGCTCGCTCACCTTTTCCAGTAAAAGGTGACTTGGTCATTTTACCAAGAAGACAGGACTCACAGGTTGAAAGTGATTCACAATCATCTACTTCAAGAATTTCTTCTTGAGCCAACCTGTTTATCCTGTTCTTATTGATATGACCTAGCCTACAGTGCCAAAGGTAGACATCTGACACATTATCTATTCTAGGACGTTTACTGGAGGTTTGAACCACATTAACAGGTTGTGATAGAAAGTAAATTCTATTATTAAGTTGTCCAACAAACATTGTAACACCATTCAAAATGATATTACAAATATTTCTTTTTATTAAAAATTGATAACTGTTCATGGCCAAAAGGCTTACAGAAATAATATTTAATAAAAAGCTTGGACAATAGTGACATTCACTTAGAATTATATTTCAAGAATTGATTACAAGGTTCATGATTCCTAATGCTAGAACTAAACTTTGCTTCCATCTCCAACGTTCAGGAACCTCTCGCCTTCATCAAATCTCCTACTGACCTGCAGACCCTGCATCGAATTGCAAATATGATAAGGACTTTCGGTATCCAATACCCAGGCAGTAGTATCATAAATAAAAAAGTTACAAGGTGTTATCATATAAGTACCTTGCTTCTTCTTTGGCCTGTTCGAGTCCAGTGAGGCAATGTATAGAGGATAGTTCCTCTTCTAGTGCCCCTGCTTCTTGCAAAAGAAGCACTCCGCCTGGCTCTGGTCGGACTTGCACTTCTTGGTCTGACCCTGTGCAAACATCCCAACATGCAGCTGCACCTTCTTATTCTTCTTCTTCTTGTTCTTCTTTCCTTTCTTAAAGGATCGACGACCAGAAGAAGACCCTCCCACAACATTCACCGACTCCTTATGGAGCTGGTGATCCTTCTCAAAGTTCTGTAGCAACCCCAACAAGCCGTGGTAGTTCACTGCAGGCTTTGTCATTCGAAAATGAGTAAGGAAGGGAAGGTAGGACTTGAGCAGAGAATTAAGGATCGCATCCTTACCGAGCTGCTCGTGCAGGGGAAAACCCACTTTACTTAAGCGCTCAATCATTTCGATCATGTACAGTACATGATCAGTGACTGAGGCTCTATCTCTCATCCGAGCATTGAAAATGGCACAACTAGTTTTGTGCCTTTCAACGTCGTCAGGTGTGCCAAAAGAGTCGTTCAACATTTGAAGCATCTCCTGTGGCTAGGCGTTCTCGAACCTGCGGCTGAACTCATCATTCATTACTGCCAGCATTGTGCACCGAACGTTGGTGCGGTCATTGAGCCACTTTTGGTAAGTGTCTTGGACCGTCCCTCTAGCGTTCAGGGCTGGCTCTTCAGGTGCCGGATCCGTTACTACATAAAGGATCCGCTCATGCTCAAAGATGATTTTTAATTTTTGATACCACCTATCGAAATTAGGTCCCATGAGCTTGTCATTATCTAATAATGACCGGAGCGACAGGGTAGTGGCCATAGTTGCTTAAAGGAAAACCAGACCTATATTAGTACATAAATTATTAATACTAAAGACTTGGACTTTAGTCTAAAGTTTCTCTCAGTATTTTTATGAATTGGTAGCCTCAACCTCCAATTCGAGGAATTACTTTAATTCCTTAGTGGGTACTAGAATCCACACAGACTACACATGAGTCCAACTTTGGTTGGTCAACCCATATGCATCTATGGGTAGGTTCATAACCAGTTATTTCTCTAAACAACTTCTAGTAATTAATTTTGCTCCAGAACCTAATCAGTAGGCTTTGGCCTCCACTGAAAAAATCTGGTTAGGTCCAACCATTAACATGATTTGATTTGGTGAATCGGATCAATAAATGATTAAGCCCGACTTTGGCCGGCCAACTTGACCACCATCAGAAAGACTCAAACCAAATTATCATACTATGAATGATAATTCCATTAGTCAATAAGCACTAGGCCTTTGAGCCTCCAATGATTATTAAACTAATGGACTCATTATCACTCACTTAATGGGAGGCTATGACTTAGTTATCAATATAACTTAATAATTTTAGGACCTAATAATTTTTGAGGATTTTATTAAAGAATAGAAGAGAAAAAATTAACCAGCCAATTTCAATCCTCCCACTGACTTCATCGAGTCAGATTAAAAAGGATTTACTTAAAGCTGGCATTAGGAGCACCTAAATCAGTCAAACTGATTTACCTAATGACATGGGTGAGCCCTAATCACCAAGTGATCTAATCAAAACTTAATTCACCAAGTTGGCCAGGTAAGTGAGATCAGTGGTGGGGATAAGCCATTAACTCGTCAGAGATCAAATCACTGCGAGTAGCTCCCACTTAAAAACCACTGGTCAAACTGCCAAACTTACCTTAGACACCAACCGGTTCATTAGTTTTAATTTGATCAACTTAGTAAATAGGGTTCCACCGCGTAGCCATGAATTAAGTCCATCTTGGTCTAGTTAAAGACATGGACCCATTCAACTACAACTATTGGAGTTGAGTCTAGAGTATCCTTGACCTAATCTAATTCAACTTTTGATTAGATTTGACCAATTACTCTAATTTAGTCTATTTCTTTAAGCTAACCTTAGGTCTAACCTAATTATGGACCTAATCCATCTAACCCATTGACCCACAAGTTTATGCAATTGTCTTAGGTCTTAATTCACAATTCTAGACCTACTAGACAACACTTAATTCTTTTAATTAAGTATTTGGACTGATGGGTTAGGGTTTGGTATTTTGAAAATAATTTTTAAATTTGAAAGATTTTATTTTCTGTCCACCAAATATGTTGACTCATTACACAAATAGATCAGCAGATTTCATAAATGTCAATCCTATTGCTAATTACATAACAGAAAATAACTCAATCAAAATAAATCATGAATATTTCTTTTGCTACTTTATTTGCATGGAATATAATTGCATTGGCACCCCTACCACCATAGGAAACCCCATCGAATGGGAAGAGAGGGCCTTTAAACCCTACTTTTCTCCTATGACTGGACGGCCATGGCAACCAACTCAATTCGATTACTTGCTACTTGGATCAAGTATATCTAAATATACCAATTTTAAAATTTAAATTTTAAATTTTAAATTTCAAATTTCAAATTTTAAATTTCAAATTTCAAATTTCAAATTTTAAAATTTGAATTTTAAATTTCAAATAAATTTCAAATTTCAAATTTTGAATTTCAAATTTTGAATTTCAAATTTGAAATTTCAATCAAATTTCAAATATTAAATTTTAAATTTTAAATTTCAAATTTTTGAATTTTTGAATTTTAAATTTCAAATTTCAAAATTCAAATTTAAATTTTGAATTTCAAATTTTTGAATTTTGAATTTCGAACAACTTTCAAAATTCAAATTTCAAATTTTAAATTTTAATTTTAAACTTTTAGATTACAACTTAATCTACGCATGCAAATATATATATCATATCTAAGAACCCGCTCTGATACCATTTGTGGGAAATTCAGTGCAGGGGTAAAATGATAATTTTAAAACTTTTTCAAAATCACTATTTTACAGTAAAATTATTAATTAATCTAATTAATTAATAAAAATTTATCCTATACTAGGATCTAAATATGATATATAGCATGCATACATTTAAATTTGAAATTCAAATTTGAACAGTAAATACTTTACTGTAATGTGTTCAGAACACAATACCTTTATGCGGATAGTAGATCGCCGCAATCTGATCACCGTCGAAAGAGTCTGATCATCGCGATGCTGCCACACATCATGTCTGACCTCTGTGGATCATCCACACGAAGCTCCCAGTCTGATCGACTCCTCACGAGTGCTAGCTCATTGTAGAGCCCTTTCGATGGCCGATGCTGATCGAACTCCTTCGATTGATGTCTGTCGATTCTTCGGATACTCTGGATTGTCAGCAGACGTGCTTGAGAGAATATTGAAGATCTTTCTAAAATTTGGTGAGCTCACGACACTCATAGCTCAACTTCTCACTTCCGAACTCCAGGCTAAAACCCTGAAGAACTCACTGAAACCCTGCGCACACTTTTTCTTTCTTTTCTTTCTTTTCCTCTCGGAAGGATATAGACACCACTTGCACACAAGGATTCCTCATGCCTAGATTTTCTCTTCAAAAATTTTCTTGCACACGCCCCACTCTTCTCCTCCTTTTAAAACAACAACCAAGGTCTTATCCACGTGAGAGGAAT
>NC_025993.2:24044227-24243630 GCF_000442705.2 Elaeis guineensis | reverse complement strand
GAAGAGAGGGAGAAGGAAAGGGGGACATCATGGTAACCGAGGGGGAGGAAAAATTTATAGGAGTCTTCTCAAGATTTTTCAATGGCCCTAGGAGTCCTTTTACTGGTTGGACATGAGAGAAGAAGACTTCACTGGGAGTCTTCATTCTTTGTTTCTCTTTTATTTGACGGGTATTAGATTCTACCTCCTTAAAAAAAGTTTTGTCCTCGAAATTTGGTATATCCTCCCTCTTTTATTAATAAAATCTTCATACTATCTTGACTATACTCTTAAATCAGGTTCCATCAATCCTAACTTCCTTTTAAAATGAGATTTTTTTTTTAAAATTTAAAAAACGTAAAGAATGAGAACATTCATAACTAAATAGCATATGAGCATCTATGGAGTGACTAGAATGGTATCTGTAACTATTGATTGCTTACATGAGCATCTTGTTGGGTCAAAACGAACACCTATGTATTTTTTTTATTATTTCTGATCTGCTAGTTTGGAAGTCTTTGAACTATCTTTTTTCTTAATAGGACAATCTCACACCATATGTCCTATTCTATCACATGAAAAGCATGCTCTCAACTTTTTAAAATAAGGTTTATAATGATTTTTACCACAATATTTGCAGATCATAGCTTCTTTATTATTCTCTGTAATATTAAAAAAAAATTTCTGTTGATCATTTAAATTTTCTATTGGTCTTGATCTCTTTTTGTTACTTCTCTCCTGTTTTGATCTTTTGATCATAGATTTCACTTTCAAGGCTCGTTCTAACATATCTTTATAATCATTAAAAATATGAAAAAGACAATCGAGATCGAATTTTATATTTTAATCCTTGCTCAAATGTATTAGCTTTGCTCCTTTTGGACTCCATAAGCTGGTGGCAGAAGCGGCCTAACTCGTTAATTTATAGGCATATTCCAATATTGTCATGTCATCCTTTTGCTTTAAGGTCAGAAACTCATTCTCTTTTACTAATCTCATTGTCCCAAAAAAGTACTGATTATAAAATATCTTTTTGAACTCCTTTCAAGTCAGTTGGTCATTATTATTCATATAGGCAGCTTTTATTACGGTCCATCAAAACTCAGCATTCCTTTTTAATTAACATAGGCACGGGTAATCTAACCTTCACATTCTCAGGATACTGTAGGGTATCAAACATCTTCGCCATCTCTCGAATCCATATCTCTGCAATCATAGGATCAGGTCCACCCTCAAATAATGGTAGATTAAACATTCTAAACCTCTCATAATATGACTTTAAAGATGGTGCAGATTGAGGAGCAGCTTGTATCTGCTGTTGTTGCTAAATAAGCTGAGCCACCACTTGGCGTACTCTAGCAATATCTGTTTGAGTGGCTGGTGCATAGAAGCATGCTCAATAGACTGATTGGCATCTCTCCTCATAGTTCTTCTTGCTCTTTTTCTACTAGTAGAATTCATTGAAATTTCATTCTCTTTGTTGCTCATTGTCATTTAAAAATACTAGTATTGATTAACTTCCTTAAATGAGCAACAAAATTTTTTTAAAAAAATTATTTATTTTTATTTAATTAAATATAATCTAGCTAAACGAGATCTATCTATCCATTTCTAGATTTTAAGTCTACCCATGATCAAATTATTGCTTTGATACCACAAAATATCATGCTCCAAATCCATCGTAATCATCTACCAAAGAATGGAACCCTCGATAATTCGAAGCCAATCCATCGTAATCATCTAAAATCCATCAAATAAAAAGATTCAATTCTATTATTTATCAAATAATTAAACCAATACTGGTTCAGAGTATCTAAATCCAAAATCAAATATAAATTTATATCTCAAAATTCATAATTATTTACTATAAGTTCATGACCATCATATAATTAAATACCATCTATAAAATTTTTAAGTTTGCATCATAGATCTCCAAACTTGAATTTTCTTTATCGATGTTAACCTTATTCCTTTGTATAAACAAAAAGAAAATAAAAAGAATTATGAGCTATACTAATCAGTAAGTAAAACCTACACTTTCTTATCAGATCCAGCATAAGTTTTTATGATAATATAATATTTAAAAATAATAAATAATATAAAATAAAATATTTTATAGAATATATAATAAAACAAGTCATAAATCAATCATGCAAATGTAAATTATGAGTATTTCATAAATATATTTCGTAAATCATTCTTGTCATTTGTCCATGTCATGTCTCTAAATTTTGATCATAGATATTCATGCTATGGTGTTTTATGCCTATGACAGGGTCAGTATTTTTAATCGACAAGTTCATATGTCATATACCAACTTTACATCCACTGGTAGGGCCTGTGTTTTTATAGATACTAGCTTTAGATGTCGATCTTTCTGAAGAAATTTATTTATAGCTATCTGAGAGCTTTTAAAATATTTATATATATATTTTAAAATATACATATATATAGATAAAAGAATAACAAAATTTATGCTTCATAATCATGCTATTTTTATGAGATATATTCATAAAATCAATGCTCATAATAAATATGCTTTTTTATGCCACACATGCTGATCCTGATTTTATAAAAAATATGATTTCATCAATAAAAAATCACACGCATGAAAACCATGAAAATTTAAAAATAAATAAAGAGCATGAGATCCACTTACCTCGATCATCCTAGATCTTTAGTCTTCCTTAGATAAATCAGATAATCCTATTTAAAATATTAAATCAAGATCAAATTTTATTTTATAAATTTAATAAAATTAAATAATAATAGAAAGTAATTGATTGGATGCTCAGTCCGATAGATCACTTGGGTACTGAATCGAATCGGGATCATAGATCCCTGATAGGGGAAAGGATGGCCTAATAGGAGATTCATAGGTCTTTTTAAAGAGAAAAATTTTTTAGAAAAAATTCGAGATAGAGAAAGTAGAGAGAAAGTGAAGAGAGAGAGAAGGAAAGAGGGAGAAAGAGGGGAGAGAAGAGAAAGAAAATCCTCTCTTCTTTTTTTTTTCTTTCTTTTTTTTTTCTTCTTCTTCTTTCTTTTCTTTTCTTCTTTTCCTTCCTGACCGAACAGAGGACGGACTGGGGGGAGGGGGCTCGATGGCTCCAGCTCCGATGAAGGGCGATGGCATGGCCAGAGGTCCGATGATAGGTGAAGGTCGTGGTGGAGCCAAGGATGGCCGGTGATAAGGTTCAGTTGGTAGAGATTCGAAAACAATGGAAAATAGGAGACCCACCCCTTTTCCTCAAGTTTTTCAATCGTCGGTCACCGACGGCCAAAACCTCTGGAGGAAGGAAGATAGGGGGATGGGGGTCCTATTCTAAAGGTGAGACGCTGCAAACAGCGGCATCGTTGGCCAAAAAAAAGAGGACAAGGGTTCGGCCAAACAGAGTACAATAGGGCCACCCCCTTTTCATGAGTTTTTCGATGATCCCGATGGCCGGCGAGGTTGTGCGAGCCACAGGAAGAAAGGGAAGAGGGAGAGGAAGAAAGAGAGGGCTTTACCTCAGCTTCAATGGCATCTTTGGCATTGATTTTTGATGGGTAAAAGCAAAAAGGGGTGCGGCTTCAAAGGAAGAAGAGAGAGAGAAGGAAGAGGGAGAAACACTGGTGATCCTTGTGGATAACTGAGAGGGAGGAGAAAATTTTTAGGAGTCTTTCCAAGATTTTTTGATAGCCCTAAAAGTCCTTTTACTGGTCGGACACGAGAAGAAGAAGACTCCCACTGAGAGTCTTCGTTCTCTTGTTTCTCTCTTTTTTTTCACAAGGTATTACACTTTCTATATTTCAGACATCTTTGGCAGTTTATATTTTCATCCAGAGTTTGCTTCTTTAATCAGCACATATTATTGCCTTCTTTTGCATCAATTTAGACCCAAAAAAAATGACAAAAGTAAAAATATATAGTGATCAAATAACATTTGGACATCAATGAATTATATTTTTAGATAATTAAACAAGGAGGTGACTTAGCAATAAATTCTTTAGGGAGAGAATCAAATCCAATCTAATGTATTAGATGATTCAGATCACACCTAATAGCTAAAACTGAATCACATCGAGTAAATAAAATTTTGGAAGTGGAAAACATAAGCTAGGGCTAAACTGTGAAAAAGAGAGGCCATGATACCTTTAGAAAACTATTAATGGAGGTGACCAATGACTGGCAATGATGATTGATGACCTGGAGTACCAATTGGCGAATGGGGATGAGGGACCACCAGGTTGGACCTTAGAGTGGCCGAATAGTGGTGGAGGTAGAGATAACTTTAGAACTCTGGAGAGAATGAGAGGAATGAAAAATTAGGAATTCTATGATTCCATCGGACACTTAAGTCCATCAAAATCGATTAAACTCCAAGTACCTAAGTCTCTGACTAGCTAAGCTATGATCCTAATCAAGCCTTATATCCAACATTTTCGAGCTATTAAATAGGCCTGAATATAGGCTCGAGCTCGGGCTCAGCCAATACCGAGCCAAATGTATACTCGAATCTGACCTGAAAGACAAACAAGTCCTATAATTGAACCCAAATCTAGCTTTAACTATGTCAAATCTTGTTTGAAGTCCGACTTTAAGTCGGGCTAGCCTGAGCCCAATTCCCATCTTACTCATAATTTATTGCTTTATCTTTTAGATTAGATTTTTTTTAAAAAAAATGGCACATAGTCTAGCACTAGAGCCAAATAGTAGATGTCACATCTATATCGCATGATTTATTGCTTCACCTTTCACATTAGCTATTTTTTTTATAAAGGAAAGTAAAAAGGGAATGGCACCGGATACTCATCGGTCTAGCATCAGAGCCAAATGGTAGATATCACATCCTACCTCTAATGATTTGTTGCTTCACCTTTTAGACCAGTTTTTTTTTTAAAGAATAAATAAAAAAAATTTATTAACTAGTGCCCTTAGGGCACTGGTTAAGAAATATTTAGCGGATATCTTGAGTATATTGTGTTTATGTTACTTTTGAGTTGATATTTTTTTTTTTGAAAAGTAAATTTGGTGATATTTATGAAAAAGAATGTGCACTAATAATAGTTAGATAATGTACTTGTGATGGATATTTTTATTTTGTAAAGAAAATAAAACTAACATTAATGAAAAATGAGACGTTGACTTATGTGATGGATATAATTCTTATTTTTGATGTCTTAAATAAAAATTTTATTAATTTTTAAGAAATATTAAATTGTAAAAATAATTATTTAACAGTTATAACATCATAATTAATAGCCTTGCTTGTTATCTTTCATACGGACCATACTTTGCCATGTGAAAATTTTACCCAAGTAATTTATGTACTCCTATTTCGGCAAAACTAACAAGATCCATGTGCTCTCCTGACTACTTATCAAGGTGGCCGTCCATTGTATTTACCAGTCCATGGATTCAAGATAAAAAAAAAATCTTATTGGGACATTTTACGTTATATATATAATAGTATATAAGAAAAATAGCTATCATTTTAGGGCATATATGATTTATATTTGTTGGGACAATTGGATTTGCTCTTCGTGATTCTATATCCATTCCCATATAAGAGATCAATCTTTGTTCTGTACCTATATAAGAAGAGTCAAGAGATCCCAAGAGGGAAGACTCTGGAAGGAAAGAAACTTTCAATCTTCAGCTCTCATGAGAGTCATCAAGCTGAAGCAGAGTCATCTAACCAAAGCAGAGTCATCATAGTTAAACTTGAGTCATCATGGCCGACTGACCATCTTCATGTCATGACCGATAGACCGTCTTTATGGCCAACTGATCATTTTTGTGGCAAACTCACCATCTTCATGTCATGGCCAACTGACCATCTTCATGATCGACTCATCATCTTCATGTCATGGCCGACTGACCATCTTCATGGCCGACTGATCATCTTCATGTCATGATCGACGGACCATCTTCATAGCCGACTGATTATCTTCATGACCGACTCATCATCTTCATATCATAGCCGACTGACTATCTTCATGATCGACTCATCATCTTCATGTCATGGCCGACTGACCATCTTCATGTTATGACTGATTGACCATCTTCATAGCGGACTGATCATCTTCATGTTATGACCGACTGACCATCTTCATGACCAACTGTCAGACAGCCGATTGCCAAATATATAAACATGATACTACAAGCATAGATAATAACTACATGCCATAATTACTAGGGGACATAAACTATCTACTAACTCCATGATTATGACCCAATAATCAGGGTAATTATCCCTTAGTGCCATAAAAAGTGGGACCACATACTCGACGGTTGCACCTGAATCACCTATAACAGAGAGGTAAATGAACAGCATTGGTAAGATAATTCTAGACTGATACTCTGCCATTCTAAATACTTATTTGCTGTTAATTACTCCCCACTGACTCAAACATCGAAGGGTCTCCATTGGATACAATTTCGATCAGTGTAGATTTCATTTTGCAGGGGCTCTTCACCGATAATAGGCAAAACAGAAGATTGCCCGCAATAGATTGGCATGTCAGGAAGGAGGAGAATACGAGCAATTATGGCAGAAAGCTAGTTATCATGGTGAAAATGAGAGCCCAAAATACTTTCACCGGCTCTATTCAGTAATCTTTCTGCCAGAGAAAATCCTCCACCTCCACTAACAGAGTCCAGTTCTTCGCATCCGATCATCACCATGGATGCTCAGCAATTTGCTGCTTCTTATAGCAAGTAAAGACGCTGACAGAGGCAATCCACATCTTCCAGCAATAGCAAATACAACTAACACTCGATGGTGGTGCAACCTCAATGGTGGTCTCATCAGTAGGATGGGCCACACCATGCAGCCCATCACTCTCAATGTACCGATCGCCACCTATCCTCCCCCAAAAAAAGCTGATAAGGAAAAATAATGATGTTCTTTTCCTTCCTCATCCTACAAAGTTCTACTCTTGGGTGTTTCCTCTCAGAGGATTTCTAGCATGTGAACAACTACGAGTGGAAGCTTCAAGAGCTAGATCATCAAATTAAAAAAGCTACAAAATGACTAAACAATGAGACTTCGAGAGGTCGACATTTGAAAAGCTTCTCTAAACAATGAAACAATCCTGATCGATGATTTGAAAATTTCTTCCAACTAATGACTATACTTCTCTATAATAGAATGGCTTACGATCATATTTTGGATAGAACACAATGTTCCTCTATGACGGAATGATTGTTCTTTAGATATGGAATGCCAACAATCAACGACTGTATTTTTAGTAAAGTTATCCTTATGGTACAATATATTCGAACGACAAATTCGATGGACATGTTCGATTTTTCAACATACTTTCAACTGAAATATGATGCAATACACTCTGGCTCAAGATGATTTGATGACAAATACAAGCTCCGGCTCAAGTCTTGAAGAGCCAAAGAAGAAAAATACTAATCTCCAGATAGAAATGAGTCCCAAGAGGACTATTATGCTGGCTCGACTCTGGTCGGGCGGAATATACCCACTCAGCTACAGTCGGACAGAACAACATGTTGACTCGGCTCTAGTCGAATGGAATAATATGCCGACTCGGCTCCGATTGGATGGAACAATGTCGACTCAGCTTTAGTCGAATGGAACAATATACTAACTCGACTCCAATCGGATGGAACAATGCCAACTTGATTATGGTCGAGCAGAACAACATGTTGACTCAACTTCGATCAGACAGAATAATATGCCTACTCGATTTCGATCGGGCGAAAGATGCCAACTCGATAACGGTCAGGTGGAACAACATGCTGACTTGGCTATGGTTAGGCGGACACACTAACTTGACTACGATCGAGCAGAACAACATGTCGATTCAGCTCCAATCGGGTGGAAGAATATTTTGACTTGACTATGATCGAGCATAATATTTCAACTTGACTACGATCGAGAAGAACAACATGCCGACTTGACTCTGATCCGATGGAACAATATATTGACTCGACTCCAGTTGGATGAAACATGCTGACTCGACTATGATCGGATGGAACAACATGTCGACTCGACTACGGTCGGGTAGAACAACATGCCGACTCGGCTCTGGTCAGGTAGAACAACATGCTGACTCTACTATAATCGGGTTGAATGGTCTGTCGACTCAACTACAGTCGAACAGAACAACATACTGACTCAGCTATGATCAGTTAGAGTAACATACCAACTTAGCTACGATCAGATGGAACAGTATGCCAACTCGACTACGAACGGACAGAATAATATGCCAACTCAACTTCGATCCATCAGAAAATATTCAATAAATATCTATGATAAATGATGATCATATTCAAAGAGACAACATAAAAAATAAATTTTTTTCACTATGAACTGAAGGCTATAAAATCGGACTATGGTTCGATAACAAAAACAAATTTTCTTTCATTATCAACTGAAAAGACCAAAAAATCGGGATTCAAAGTCATGGCAGAAGATATGTTGATTCCTATCCTCCAATGCATCAAGCCACCTTGGACTTGAAAGTAGGGGGCAACTGTTGGGATAATAAGATTTGCTCTCTCTGATTCTATGTCGGCTCCTATATTTGCGATCAACCTTTGTTCCATACCTATATAAAAAGAGCTAAGAGATCCCAAGAGGAGAGGCTCTAGAAGGAAAAAAAACTTTCAGAATTCAGATGAGAGTCATCTGGCTGAAGCAGAGTCATCATGGCTAAACTTGAGTCATTATGACCAACTGACTATTTTCATAGCTGACAGACCATCTTCATGGCCGACAGACCATCTTCATGCCATGGCCGACAGACCATCTTCATGCCATGGCTGAACTTACCATCTTCATTAGCTGTTCGATGGTTACACCTAAATTACTTATAAAAATGAGATAAATGAATAGCAGTGGTAAGATAATTTCAGGCCGATACTTTATCATTCTAAATACTTATTTGCTATTCACTACTTTATACTGACTTAAGCATCGAAGGGTCTCCATCAGATATAGTTTCGATCATTGTGGACTTCATTTCGTAGGTACTTTTCACCGGCAATAGATGCACCAAGAGATTGATCGGAACAATATTTATAATAATTTATTTATATAAATAATACTCATTTACTATTCACTTATACCTTTCATAAATAAAATATTAATTTTTAAAGTTCAATTTTTATATTACTTTTTTTCTAAAAATTATTGTGTGCTTAGAAATAATATTTTGTGTTTGATAGAAAGTGAGGGAAAAGATAAAGTTGTTATTTTCCCATTATCTCATTCACCCTTTTTTTTTTTTTTTTTTCGTTGACGTGTCCCTTGTCAGCCATCATCATTGCTTGCTTGCTAGATCATTTTTGTTTCTCCTTCTTTATTTGGAGATTGAGGAAGGGAGTCTTGTTGTTGAAAAAGACAAGGGACCTAGAAATCAAGATTCCTTTTTTTTTTTTTACTTGTAAAATTTTTGAAAGGCTGGATATCTTAAAAAATAATGCTGCTCAAGACCGAGCCTTTGACACCTCACATCCACACAAAAAGGTGGAAGCACGGTCAGCCCAAATGTGCCAATGCTACGGTACCCTGTCCATATAGCTATCAGTCAGTTCTATTTTGATACTGTTTACAATAATTCAAAATTTTATAACTTAAAAACATTAGTGCTGTGACCAAAAAAAATAAAGAGGGAAAGTACTGTGACCAAACAATTCATGAATATCAAGTGAAATATTAGATTGAATGGCCATTCCTTTCAGTTAACCTAGAGCCTCTGGAGTTTGTCTCAAAGCCATTAATCACGATTAGGTATTCTTACTTGGAATTCAATTTTGATCACCTAATTTCTTTCCCTACCTATGGATATAAAAGATGAACATAATTAATAAATAAAATGTCTAACTACACTATTATGCTGGGTTATGTGACAATTTACTTTAGGGTCACATTAGTATCTTCCATAACTTAGCATATATAGAAGGCTAGTAATTAGATGGTATTTTTGGTTTAGCATCTAGAGTAAACTACCTCTCATTGATCTTCAACATAGCAAGAGAAATACTTTTAAAAATGGGTATGGCCATTATCTTCATGACATAATGAACCCTTATAATACTAAATATCATGTTGTAATGATTATTTGCTCCATTATTATATATATAACGTAACCCCAGCATGAGAAATATGTTTATTTACTAAATATCAAATAGGCACCATAGACTTCACGGTAGCTTGGGAGGGAGACCAGAAATGTGTTGGGGCTCAGTACTTGGGTTCCTAGCCATGTTCAGGTGTAGCTTCTTTAGCTAGAGATGAGCTGGAAGTTGGAGATTTGACAGCCTCTATCCAAACTCACTAGGATGATCCCGGAGCAAAGCGCCTCCATGAAGCTTCCCCTGATTTCTCGGTCCATTGGGAGGTATGTAGAGGAGCAAGCTGGTCTTCCTCAGGTGTCCATCTTGGAGAGGCTAAGCTAAAAGGGTAAGATCTCCCGTATTGATGCTAAAACTAATTAATAAACCTTTAGAAGAGTTAAGTGCAACTTGAAGAGGTTTTGAGCTGATGGAAAGTATATGCTTGATTCATGCCTAATTAACATCCATGAAATCAAGTGCAACAAATCATAGATTTGCCAATAGATTTCTATCTCTTTACTGATTCTTACATGGTACATTCGAATATTACACCTCTTGAATGGTAGCTAAAGATAGATTATATGGTGGTTTACAGACATCTAGAGTCAATTGCTCTATGGAAAAACTTTTGGTCAAGAGTTCGTGGAAAAGCTCTCGATAGCTTTTCTATAAAAAAGAGGTTCTATACAAATCATGACGAGTACATTTTTTCCATATAGACTTGGAGTTGCTAGTGTTTACATTCTGTCAGTGCATGTGGAAAGATTAAAAATTTTATTTAGAAGTCAAGTATGATGAAGTCTCTACCATAAAACTTTCTAATCATTAATAAGTAGATTCTAGATCTTACAAGAAATTGTTCCTTCACTGATTCTCACATGGTACATTCAAATATTACTCCTCTTGAATGGTAGCTAAAGATAGATTATATGATGGTTTATAGACATCTAGAGTCAATTGCTCTGTGGAAAATCTTTTGGTCAAGAGTTAGTGGGAAAGCTCTTGATAGCTTTCCTACGAAAGAGAAGTCCTATACAAATCATGACAATTACTTTTCTTCCATGTAGACTTGGACTTGCTGGTCTATACATTTTGTCGGTGCATGTGGAAAGATTAAAGTTATGAAGTTTCTACCACAAAACCTTCTAATCCTCAATAAGTAGATTCCAAATCTCACAAGAAATTGTTCCCCACATTTTTCTATTTTTGCTTTTCTCCTTTAACTTTTGTGAGTTGCTCACTTGTCTTTGATTTCTTTTTTTTTTTCAGTTGCTATCCATTCTCTATATCACTCTTCACCCGCTTTCAATTTTAATAATTATTCTCGGTCTAGAGTCCACACCCATCTCCTTTCCCCAAAAAAAAGTTTGAGCATTGAAGAATTGAACACGATGTTTTAGGAAGCTATGCAGTCTACCTACTGGTTCATTGACTACAATATAGATTTAGATTTCCATACTTCTATGCTTTTATATGAATTATGCAAGGACAAAATGAGAAGCAAATGTGTATTTGACCTTTCTTCACCACCTACATAGGGAAGAGGAAGAGACTGCTGCCTCTAGGAGGGAGTAACTTGCAACAATAGAACACATCAAGTGATGAAGCTCATGTTATCAAGCTAAGCATAATATATGTCATGCTTGGAATCCAGCATCTGGGTTGGCCATATGACACAGCTGCACAATCCCTAGAGCAATACCCTACAGATCATATAAGGCCTAAATAAATATAAACTCAGATATTTTTAAATAATCAAATAAATATCAAACATGTCAATCGAGTCACTCGTCCAAATCAAATAGTAAACTTGTTCAAATATAATCATTCAAATGTTCACTGGTATCAAAAAATTTGAACTAGCTAAATTACTAACAGCTCTAATACTTGACTTCTCTTGCCCAACCCATCCAAACTAAGCATCCTATGTTTCTGAAAAAAATAATAAAGGAATATGAGCTTCTTCAACATAGTAAGAATCACTGTACAATGGATGAAGTGAAAAATATATAAATATCAATACAATATTATGAAAACTCATAATATATATATATATATATATATATATATATATATATATATATATAATAACTCAAATACTGGCATAAACATGCATTGAATACATAATAAATCATCATATACCATCAAGTGAGATCTTTATTCAACATTAATCTATATGATCTTCATGTCTAATTCATCTTTTCATAATTTTAGTTTGATAACCTTCATCTCTTTTGATTTTAGACTAACCAAGACTATGTCTTAGTCTCTATCAAATCAAATTTTTACTCATAAGCCTATCAAGGCTGTCCCAAATATGAGCTCTTGACTGGTTGTCCTACACATAAAAGCCCATGAGGGCTATCCCAGGTACAAGCTCCTAGCGAACTATCCTAGGCATGAGCTCCTGACTAGCTAATCTAAGTATAAGCCCATAAAGACTATTCTAGGCATAAGCTTCTAACAAGCTATTTCATAATAAGGCTCATCCAAACGATATATTCTTCATCCTTTTATTTCACATTAATTTCATGATGTTTTCATCAAATAATTTTAAATTTTGAATATGATTAAAAAAAGGTCATATCCATATAACTGCAATATCAACCACCAATACATATGTATAATCAATAAATGATACAAATCATATCGAAAATCATTCAAGGAACAATTATATCTCAACCCTGGTAAATCCATTAATACAAGCAAATCCAATAGTAAAATGGTATATATCTATATTTAGTAATCATGTATAGGGATTCTTACCTCAATTAGTGATAATTTAGACTCGTTGTTTTATGCTCTAGATGTCAAAAGCCTACTCGATGCCCTCTTGTTTGATGGACTGTTCTCCTATATATCTTGAATCAATATTATAAAATAAATCAAATTAATCAAATCAATTTTCTAAAATCTTCTATTGAGGTTTATCGGGATCCTCACCCTTGTCTCCAATATTTTTTCTTCCAAATTTTCCTAAACAATCTAAAGGAAAAAAAATTAATTAATTAATTAATTTAATTTATTAATTATTTGAGAAGAGAGAGAAGAAGCTTCTTCTTCTCTTCTCCTCATCAAAAATAGGGGACTTCATCCCCTTCTTCTCCTCTCCCCCTACATGTAGCCAAGGAGGGCCAATGCTAGCCACCATGGTGGTTCCTGATGGTAGTGAACACATAGCCCCGACAGCAGACCTAGTGGCGGCTGTTGCTGACGACATGTGGGGAAAAATAAAATAAAATAGGGATGCCCCGATTTAGTTCAAATCTGGTGGCTTGCTGTCACTCGTCGCAATGAAAAGACAACCAAGAAAAGAAGGGGAGGGAAGGAGCTTACCTTGCTCGGACGGTCGAAAAGAACTCCGACCACCCTCTTTTTCTATCCAAAAACTCATGAAAAATCCTTAAAGCTGTTTTAGTGAGTTCCCAAAATCTTTGATGAAGATTTAAAAGAGGATAGGGCTTTTTATAGGGAATTTTTCTAACCTAATCGGGACTCCACCCAGATCTCATCGAAGATTAGAGGGAAGAAGACTCTGATTAGGAGTCTTCTTCCTTCCCTCTCCTATGCACTATGCATGACCCAAAGTTTTGGGCTGATCCAAAATGCTCTAAGAGCTGAGTCGTTACATTCTCTCCTCCTAAAAAAAAAAAAATTCATCCTCGAAATTAGCATACCTGAGTTTTTGAAGAGCTGTGGATACTTGACTTTTATCTCCACTTCAAGTTCCTACATTGCCTCCCTTTCACTATGGTTGCTCCATTTCATCTTCACATAAGGGATAGTTTAATGTCACAACACTTGATCCTTTCTATCAATAATTCGCACTGGATATTCTTCATAAGTCAGATCCTTCTGAAGATGGAAGGGCTCATAATTCACCACGACCTAGATCTAGAATATACTTCCTTAATATTGACACATGAAACATATTATGCACACCAAATAAAATCGACGGTACTGCCAATCAATATACAATCTCTCTGGTTCTGTCTAAAATTGCAAAAGATCAATATATCTTGAACTCAATTTACTACGAACTCCAAAATCTATTACATCTTTAGTGAGAGAAACTCTAAGAAAAATATGATCACCTACTTGAAGCTCCAGCTCCTTCTATTATCAACATAACTCTTTTGTCTGCTCTAAGCTGTACGAAGCCATTTCTGGATCATGTATACTTTATCTATAGTTTGTTGTACTATTTTTAATCCCAATAATTTTTTTTCTCCAACATCATCGCAATAAAAAGGAGACCTACACTTTCTTCCATATAATACCTCGAAAGGAGCCATCTAGATGCTTGGTTGATAACTATTATTATAAGCGGATTCAACCAATGATAAGTGATTATCCCATGCACCGCCTAGGTCCACGACACAAGCCCTTAACATATCTTCTAAAATTTGGATGGTCCATTCTGATTGTTCATTATTGGGGATGAAATGCGGTACTCAAGTTTAACTTGGTGCCAAGGGCTTTGTGAAGACTCTTCTAAAATTATGAAACAAATCTGCTATCTTGATCAGACAAATAGTAATTGGTCCCCCATGTAATCTCACTATTTGGTCTATATATAAAACTGCCAATCTTTTTAAAGAAAGTCCAACTCAAAAGAGTAAGAAATGAGCTGATTTTGTGAATCACAAAATCCATAGTAATACACTCCCATTTCCATTAAGGGATAAGAAGAGACTGTAATAGTCCTGCTGGTCTTTGATGTTGGGCTTTTACTTGTTGACATACCAAATATTGAACTGCAAATTGTGTAATATCCTTTTTCATGCTAGACTACCAAAAGTTTCCTTCAAATCTTAATATATTTTTGCGGCTCCTGGTGTTTAGTGTAAGCCAAATAGTGAGCCTCCTCCAAGATCTTGTTCCGTAATTCAGGAGCCTTGGAAACACATAGCTTATTATCAAATCTCACGAAACCATCCTTATGCATCCAGAATTCAGATTATGCACCAGATTTCACTATTTCTCTAATCTCCTATAGCTCTGAATCCTCTTTTTGAGCGGACTTAATCCTCTCCATTAAGGTAGGCTATATTGTAAGATTTGCAAGTTGAACTCAAGGATCATATAGTCGTATTTCAATTCTTGATCTCTTTAGATCTAATGTAATATGCTTCTGTAAAGTAATCAAAGCTGCTAATTCACTGAAAATTTTTTTACTTAAAGCATCAGCTACAACATTCGCTTTTTCTGGATGATAACTTATTGTCAAGTCATAGTCCTTTAGTAGCTCTAACCATTTTCTTTGCCTCGAGTTTAACTCGTTCTGAGTAAAGATATACTTTAAACTTTTGTGATCTGTGAAAATCTTGCAATGCTCTCTATATAAATAATGCCTCTATATTTTTAGAGCAAAAACCACAGTTGCTAACTCTAAATCATGTGTAGGGTAATTCCGCTCGTTGGACTTTATTTGCTAAGAGGCATAAGCTATCACTTTTTCATTTTGCATCAGAACACAATCAAGAACCTTACGAGATGCATCACTATAGATAGTAAAACCTCTTGTTTCAGATGGAATATTTAATACTGGGACGGTTATTAAGCATATTTTCAATCCCTGAAAATTTTATTCACATTCATCTGGCCATTCAAACTTTAGTCATTTCTTGGTTAAGCAAGATAGGGGCATAGCAATACGAGAGAAATCTTCCACAAACCTTCGGTAGAGCTAGCCATCCCTAAGAAACTACGTACTTCTGATACATTAGAAGGTTGGTTCCATTCAACTACTGCTCCACTTTCTTTGGATCAATTGATACACCATCCTTAGAGATGACATGCCCAAGAATGGCAAATCTATCCAACCAACACTCATACTTTATAGTTTTGCATATAATTTTTAAGAGTTTGCAATACTATCCTTAGATGTTCTTCATGCTCTTGTAGACTCTTTGAGTAGATCAAGATATCATCAATAAATACAACCACAAATTGATCTAAATATGGTGTGAACACTCAGTTTATGAGATCCATGAAGGCTGCAGGTGCATTAGTCAGACCAAAGGGCATGACTAAAAACTCATAATTTCTATATCTAGTTTAGAAAGCCATTTTTGATATATCCTCGAGCTTTATCTTCAATTGGTGGTATCTGGAATAGCGATCAATTTTTGAGAAGACCTATGCCCCTTGCAATTGATCAAATAAATCATCGATTCTTGGTAAAGGGTATTTATTTCGTACTGTTACTTTATTTAATTCTTGATAGTCTATACAAAATCGAAGACTACCATCTTTCTTTTTCATAAATAGTATCGGAGTACCCCAAGATGATACACTAGGTCTAATAAATTCTTTATCCAACAGCTCTTGTAATTGCTTTTTCAATTCCATCAGTTGTGTTGGAGCCATCCAATAAGGAGTTTTAGAAATTGAGCTAGTGCCAAGAATCAAATCAATAGAAAACTCAATCTCTCTATCAGAAGGTAACCCGAGTAGATCATCTAAAAAAAATCAAAAAATTTCTCAGAATAGAGATATCCTCTAACTTGAGCTTGTTATTATGAGTGTCTAATACAGTGGTTAGAAATCCTTCACATCTTTTTCTAAAGAGTCTCTTAGCATGAATAGCTGAGATGAACTTCTAGTAGAAGAAGAGTTTATTACTCACAAAACTAAACTTTGACTGATCGGAGATTTGAAACCTTACTGTCTTTTCGAAACAATCGATCGTAGCATGATATGCCACAAGCTAATCCATCCTCAAGATCAAATCAAAGTCTTTCATCTTTAAGACTAAGTCTGCTTTCATCTCTCTATCCTCAATACTCAGAATATAATTTTTGCAAACTAAGTTAACCAAAATCACATCCCTACTTGGCGTGGAGACACAGAGGTCATTTTCTAAAGATATAGGAGACAACTTATTATTTCTCTTAATAAAATTAGTTGATATAAAGGAGTAGATAGTACCAGAATCAAACAGAGCATAAGAATTATTGGATGATATTTTAATCATACCTGTCATATAATTACATGCTACACATTCATCATCCATGGCTATATGTCTATATATTGAAGTATATAACTCATAATATTTCATGGCATGTATACTAAAAAGAATTAGGGGTCAGTTCAATACTGTCACCACTGAGTTAGAGGCATTAGCATCCTGTTGCATAAGTGTGTAGACTCGTCCTTGGATCCTAAGCTATTGATGTCCCCCATCATGTTGTTGTCCATCTTGAGGTGTCTGATTTGTAAGAATATTTTAAAAACATTGAGGCATCTACTGTCTCTGAGATTCTCCTCCACTACGACATATAATTGCCTTATGGCCATCCTGTCCATATTTGTAATACTATCCTCCAAGCCATGTACAATTTCTATTTAAGATGGGGTCCTCCACAACTATAACATTTAATGCTCCTTTGAGGTTGTGCTTTACCTTCAATGGTAGCTTGGTTTGGTTGCAGGATCTTTGGTTTGAATATTTCGCTACTTTGATCTTGAGAATCATTTGTTTGGCTTTTTTTCTTCATACTTTTCTCTCTTGCTGCTTGAGCATTATTAAGTCTTTTTTCTATTATTAGAGATTTGTTAACAACTTCTTTATAATGGGCAGCTCAAACATAGTCACTAGTTGCTGGATTCAATCCTTTAATCTATTCTCAAATTTTTTGGCTCGAACACCTTCCTCAGCTATTAGTGCAGGGGCATATTTGGATAGTTCTTTGAATTTGACTGCATATTAAGCAACCGTCATGTCCCTGCTTTAGCCAATCAAACTCTCGAACCTTTTGAAGTCAGACACTTTGAGAAAAATATCTCTCATAATTTTTTTTTTTAAATTTTTCTTTAGTAAAAGGTGCATCACTCGGCCTCATCTTTTAGATCTCCATCTTCCATCAATCAACTGCCTCACCTTGTAACATAAAAGTGGCAAAAGTGACCTCATCAGCAGGACATCTCAGAGCATGAAAAACTTTTTCCATTGCTTTTGATCAACATTCAACTTCCATAGGATCTGAGGTTCCTGTGAATACTAGTGGTGCATATTTCTTAAAATCTCTCAAATTGCTTTGATACTCTTGTTGGTTTCCAGCTCCTGTTGCTACTAAGACTACCGCTCCTGAAATAGTTGTTGCATGATCTGTTGTTATTGTCCCTACTGCATCTCCAATATCTTTCTCATATCTTCCCTCGCAGTAGCTTATTGATGAACCAATACTTGCATTAATTGGGATGCAGTAACTTGTTCTCTAGATTGAATTTCAGATTCACTTGGAGTTTCTATCTCGAGAGTGACTTCAGCGAGCTCGTTAAGATGTTCTTGTTGTGGTGCATCACTAACCGATGAGGGTGGGGCATCTTCTTGCTGCATAGAAGGATCCTAAATATTAGAGCCATCAGCAAATCAAGTAGGTCTCTAATTACGCCCATGATCAGTTCCTCACGTAATATCAACCTACATAGATTCTTATTAGTATCATAATTTACTTTAGTCAAAAATTTATTTATATGCATGTCAAGAATGTGCCTCACATCAGTTTACTCCAATCTAAAGGTCTACCTATATACACTCTCTTTGAAGTGAATCCTAGGATTCCTAAAATCTAGGCTCTGATACTACTTTGTCACACCCCAAACCCAATACCTAAGTTGGCCATGTGACACAATTGCACAATCCCCAGAGTAGTGCCCTAAAGATCATGTAAGGCCTAAATAAATATAAACTTAAATATTTTTAAATAACCAAATAAATACTAAACATACCAACCGAGTCACTCCTCCAAATCAAATAGTAAACTTGTTCAAATACAATTATTCAAATGTTCGTTGGTATTAAAAAATTTAAACTAGCTAAATTACTAAAAGCTCCAATACTTGACTTCTCTTGCCTAACTCTATCCGAACTAAGCATCCTGTGGTTCTAAAAAAAGATAACAAAAGAAGATGAGCTTCTTTAGCTCAGTAAGAATTACTATAAATCCATATCAAAATAATGGATGAAGTGAAAAATATAGACATATCACTACAATATCATGAAGGCTCATAATATATATTAAAATAGCTCGAATACTAGCATAAACACGCATTGAATATATAATAGATCATCATATACTATCAAGTGAGGTCTTTATTCAACATTAGTCTATGTGATCTTAATATCAGATTCATCTTTTCACAACTTCAATTTGGTAACCTTCATCTTTTTTGGCTTTGGACTAATCAAGACTATGCCTCAGTCTCTATCCAATCAAATTTTTACTTATAAGTCCATCAAGATTGTCCCAGGTATGAGCTCCTATCTGGCTGTCCCACGTATGAAAGTCCATGAGGGCTGTCTTAGATATAAGCTTCTGACAGGCTATCCCAAGCATGAGCTCTTGACTGACTGATCTAAGTATAAGCCCATGAAGGTTATCTCAAGCATAAGCTCCTAATAGACTATTCCATGATGAGACTAATCCGAACCATATATTTTTTATCCTTTTATTTTACATTAATAGCTTCTGACAGACTATTCTATGACGAGGCTAATCCAAACCATATATTTTTTATCCTTTTATTTCATATTAATTTCATGTTGTTTTCACCAAACAATTTTAAATTCTCAATATGATCAGAGAAAGAATGTCATATCCATATAACTATAATATCAACCACTGATACATATGCATAATCAATAAATGATGTAAATCATACCAAAAAATTATTTAAGAAATGATTATATCTCAACCCTGGTAAATCCATCAATACAAGCAAATCCAATGGTAAAATGGTATATATCTATATTTAGTAATCATGTATAGGGATTCTTACCTCAAGTAGTGATAAATTAGACACGCTGTCTTATGCTCTGGATGTCAAAAGCTACTCGATGCCCTCCTATCTGATGGACTGTTCTCCTATATATATATATATTATATCAATGTTATAAAATAAATCAAATAAATCAAATTAATTTTTTAAAATCTTCTATTGGGGTTTATCGGGATCTTCACCCATGTCTCCAACATTTTTCCTTCCCAAATTTCTCTAAACCATCTAAAAGAAAAATATAAATTGATTAATTAATTATCTAATTTAATTTATTAATTATTTAAGAAGAGAGAGAAGAAGCTTCTTCTTCTCTTCTCCTCATCCAAAATGGCGGATGTGATCCCCTTCTTCTCCTCTCCCCCCACATGCAACCAAGGAGGACCGACATCGGTTACCCGTGGTGGTTCCCAACATTAGTGAACACACAACCCCGACGACAGCCTCAATGGTAGCTGTTGCCGGCAGCATGCGAGGAAAAACAAAATAAAATAGGGATGGCCCTATTTGGTTCAAATCTGACGGCTTGCCGTCACTCGTTCGAGGATGGAAAGACAATCAGGAAAAAAAGAAAGGGGAGGGAAAGAGCTTATCTGGCTCCAGTGGCCAAAAAGAACTCCGATGACCCTTTCTCCCCATCCAAGAACTCATAGAAAATCTTTGAAGATGTTTCGGTGAGTTCCCAAAATCCTTAATGAAGACCTAAGAAAAGAGAGGGCTTTCTGTAGGGGGTTTTCCTAGCCTAATGGGGACTTCGCCCCAATCTCGTTGGAGATTAGAGGGAAGAAGACTTCGATTAGGAGTCTTCTTCCTTCCCTCTCTCATGCACTATGCACGACCCAAACTTCTGGGCTGGTCCAAAATGCTCTAAGGGCTGGGCCATTACAATATGATGAATTGGTGAATTGGCAATTGAATTTCAGCATTTTTTCCTCCTTTCACGAGCTCCAACTGCTTAACTTGTTCGACAATCATATTGGAGGATTGCAATCACAAATAGGTTAACCTCTTGCTCATCTACTTTGTTTCTATAATTTCAATCAATTCATATTTTCTATCATTTTGTCATAAATATGTTTGATTTAGATTCACTTTCTTTGGGAACTTATTTGACAAACATATCAGAATTGAGAAAGTTAGAAATCCTTGATCTCAATAATAATTGGCTCAATGGAAGTATTCTATTATATCTTAAGAACCTATCTTCCCTCCGTGCCCTATATCTATGAGACAACATGCTAAATGGCACACTTGGTATAGAAGGTAATAACTTGCAGAGTCATGTACAACTATTTCTCTATTATAAGACCATTAACACACTGAATATAATGGTTTGTATATTTTCTTAGTTTATATTAGTCTATCCCTCATCTAATTTGCTTTTCTAATTTTGTCAGCAGTCTTTTCATATTTTCTATCCTCTTGCTATAAATATTTTTTTAATTTAGGCTCACCTTTCTTTGGAAACTTTGTATTTAACAGATATATCAGAATTCAAAAAGATAGAAATCCTTGATCTCAACTATATCCAGCTCACTGGAACCATTCCATTATCTTTTAAAAATCAATCTTTACTTAGGATTCTATATTTGCAATGCAACTATCTAAATGGCACACTTGATGCGCAAGGTAATAACTTAAAGATTCTTTTGTAATTATTTCTCTATTACAAGACTATTAATACATTGAGTATGATATGTTATATATTGTCTTCTTGGTTTATGTCAGCCTCTCTTTTATCCAATATGCTTCTCTAATTTTTCAGTCTATTCATATTTTCCATCTTCTTACTATAAATAGTTTTGATTTGGATTCACTTTCTTTGGGAACTATGTATTTGACAGACATATCAGGATTCAAAAAATTAAAAATCTTTAATCTCAAGTATAACAGGATTATAATTAGGACTACTCTGTTATCATTTAGAAATCTATCTTCACTTTGTGCCCTATATTTAGGAACAACATGCTAAATGGTCCACTTGATGTGCAAGATAATAATTTAAAGGCTCTTATTTAATTATTTCTCTATTAGAGACCATTAACACATCGAGTATATATATTGTCTTCTTGGTTTATGTAAGCTTCTCCTTCATCCAACTTATTTCTCTAATTTTTTTAGTCTATTCATATATATGTTCCATCATCTTATCGTAAATATTTTTCATTAGGTTCACTTTTTTTTTGGAAACTTTATTTTTGATAAACATATCAGGATTCAAAAAAGTTGAAAATCATTGATCTCAGCTATAATAGGCTCGCTGGAACACAAGTTTGTATTATTGAGATTCGAGAATATTGGGTTCATATCATTATGGATTCAGATCTATTCAAATCCAATAAGTATTGTAAATTCCATTACAAGCACTATGATTAGCATATAGTCAGCCCAAATGTGTCAGTACTGTAGTACCCCTAATTTACATGAGCTATAGGTTGCTTCCACTTTAATACCATTTGCAATAATTTAGGATCTTACTTAAAAAAATTAGTTAGGCAGTGTTATTTGAATTTCTTAGTCCTCTATAGGTACCTAATTAAAATCTATATATTGCATGGTTGATATGGGATTGTATACATGCCTGTATAGATCCTTCCATAGCTATACACATGTCAGCTCGAGTGGAAGTTTTGTACATGTACTCAAGGCAGATCAATTGGTTTTTTCAGCAGCCAACAATTTGGCAAGTACAAAATATCCATCATGGGCTTTAATTGACCCAACAACTAAATTTAACATTACCCTTAAAGTCATTAGTTACTCTAAGTTGATCATGAGTTAGTTTTGGAATCCTCAAAAACCAAGAGACCATGTCAAAGGCACCTTATTCTTTGGCTGAAAACCTTATTAAAAGTCTGAAGAGGTCAAATTCAAAGTATGCACAGAGAGTAAAAAACAAGTTATCTTGAGCTTCGGCTACGTCATTAAAAAGTCTCAACAATAATTTCTTGAAAGACATCATAACACCACACAGGGCCAAGAAGAAGCTGCACGGTGGTGACCACTTTGGCTCAATAAAATTCTAACTGGAAGCTTCTGGTTGCATGTGAATTATTGCCATACGACCAACTTTATTCAGTCACAACCACCATACTTATCGTAGAAAAACTTCCATCATTCTAGATAAAGGTCAAATTTATGCCGGTGTATGATCACATATGAATGCTTACATGGTGGCCTTCCAAACAATCTCGTGATAATTTTTTCTATATGGTTTTTTCTTAGAGTTTAAGAGATTTCAAACCTAAAATAGTATTAAAGAAAAAAAAAAGGAGAGAGAGACATAGAATTCAATGATGAAACAATTCATGAATATGAAATGAAATGTTAGATTCAAATGGTCATTGCTTTCAGCTAACCGAGAGCCTCTAGAGTTTGTCTCAAAGCCATAAATCATGATTAAATTTCTTCTCAGAATCCAATTTTAGTCACCTAAGTTTTTCTTTACCTATGGATTTTAAAAAAAGAAGATAATAAATAAATAAGATGTCTAACTAACACTACTATAGTTGGGTGATGTGACAATTTACTTTAGGGTCACATCAGTATCTTCAATAACTTAGCATAGAAGACTAGTAATTAGATAGCATTTCTGGTTTATGGTCCAGAGGTACTGCCTTGAGTTGGTCCTCAATGCAGAATGAGAATTGCTTTTTAAAATAGGGACGGCTGTTATAATTTTGTTAGTTTCTTACTGTATTCCACTATAACACTATTATAATGACTACAATTATTATTTAAATATTAAAAATATGGAATGTTACTATTTGAGGCAAATAACCATTATGACGATCTTACACTAGTCAATAACTATTAAGGTGAGGGTCCTTTCTAATGCTATAATGTGTTGCTTTTGGGATTAATATTGGCATGCATCATTGGTTGTTAGATTTTTTTTTTTTTCCTTTGTCTATTTTTGAGATAGGGGAGAGAAGTCTTACTATTGGAGAAGAGAAGGTACCTTAAATTCTAGGATTTTTTTCATAAAGATTTCTGAAATAATATCCTAACAAATAATACTACACAAGTCTAAATCATTTTGACCTCTCCCTTCCAAACAAGAGGGTGCAACCACTGAGTTCAAGCTCAAATCACTTGCTAGATGTTTTAAAGTGATTAGATTGATTGCCACAATTCATGCATGACATTCTGATATGATAGTCATAGGTTATGGCAACTGATATTAAGCTCATGCACACTCATGCCCACATGAGTTAGGTAATTGGTTAATGTTGGACGGGTCAAAGCAAGGAGCCATCAATTTTAGTTCATTTGTTAATTTGGGGTTGCGTTGGGTCAAAACATGGAAGATGCTTATGTGATCTTCGTTGATCATCATATCTATAATTTGACCCAAGCTGGATTAATGTTTCATAAAAATCAGCTGTTAATCAATGTTGAGATTTGTTAGGTCGGATAGGTTCGAGAGCAATGCAAACAAGGTTAGGCCATACAATAATTAGATTCCATTGAATCAAAATAAGGAAGATCTGAGTGAAATTCCAAACAATCATGAAGCCTAGAAATTGGCCCATCCTGACCCAATACTTCATACAAGTTGTTCAAGGCTCAATCCATTTTGCAGCAACAATGTTGATTTCCAGTCACAATAATCCATTGTCATTCGGCTTCATGCTCTGTAATCTCCTATTATTTCGCCAACATTCTTATATATAAACTCTCATGTGCGTTACGCAGAGATCTTTAATCTACTCCCAAAATTCCTTAGTGACTATCCATCCATGAGCCTTGTCTAAATTTCTGTGCAAATAAAAAAGATTACGTATATTGAGATGAGAAAGCTGTGAATCAGCTAAGACTCAAATAAACCTTATCGCAAGGCTTGCTATGGACCAAGTATTGTGGCTTCTCTAATTAACAACAAATGTATGTTTCACTGGCACACAAGAAAACTCTTTTAAGGTTTATTCATGGAAGCCACAAACATGTCAATTACATGCAACATAGAGTCTGAAAGATGAAGATTTATCAAAGGACCAAGGCCATGTCAAAGGCATCTTATGTTTTGGCTGAACACTTGATTAAAAAAATAAAAGTCTGAAGAGGTCATTGAGGAAAAAGCCTCTGCCTTTGGAATGGGGTTGGAAACTCGGAGCAAAGAAAGTGTTTGGAACAGGAAAAATGAAATCCAGCGAATTCTGGGGGAATTTCGGGCAAAAGCAGAGTGATGAGGATGATCATTAGGAATCTTGAGAATCCAAGAGAGAAGAAAAAAGGGATTAGGAGAATTGGCTCATCCTCGAGGGATGGTGGTAACCTTAAATAGCCAGGAGGCTAGCTTTCCTAGCACCCATCGAAGATCGAGAAGAGGAGTGGCCCCTTTTCAAGCCAGGCCACGAGCCAAAGTCCAGGCCATGATCCGAATTAAACATCAGGCTGGTGAAGTGGACCAGACCCAGTTCATTTTTTGGGCTAGGCATTATATACTGCATCTATCAGAATTCACTCGGACAATCCTGAAGCAGAGTGCCTCAATGAAGCTTTCCTCGATTTCTAGATCCACTGGCAGGTAGGCAGAGGAGCAAGGTAGTCCTCCTCAGATGCCCATCTTATAGAGGCTAAGCAGCGAGATTAAGGTCTCCTATATTTATACTAGAACTAACTAATATACCTTGAAAGAGTTCATCGCAATTTAAAGTGATGTTGAAGTAATGAAGGCATACAATGCCTAATTAACATCCATGAAATTAAGTACAACAAAGAATGGATTTACCAACAAATTTCTATCTCTTCACTAATCATCACATGGTACATTCAAATATTACTCTTCTTGAATAGTAGTTGAAGATAGACTATTTGGTCTATGGATATCTAGAGTCCACAGTCATAGAGCTTTCGTTATTCGAGAGTCAAATCCTCTTTGGAAAAAATTTTGATCAAGAGTAGAAAAACTCCCAATAGCTTTTCTCCAAAAAAGAAGTCCTACATGGATCATGATGCATACTTTTCTTCCATATAGACTTAGACTTGCTGGTTTACGCATTAAGTCAGTGCACGTGGAACAATTGAAGACTTTATCGAGAAGTCCTAGTTTGTAGGGAAAGTTTCTACCACTAAATCTTCTTAAGTTCTTAATGAGTGGATTCTAGATCTTACAAGAAATTATTCCCCATATCTTCCTATGACTATCTTTTATCTTTTGTGAGCTGCTCGCTTGTCTTTAATTTTTTTTATTTTTTTTACTAGTTTCTTCCATTTGGTGAATTACACTTCACTCACTTTCAATTCTAATAATTATTCTCAGGCTGGGGTCCACTCCCAATCTCCTTTCCCAAAAAAAATCTTACCATTGAGGGATTGAACATGACGTTATTGGAAGCCATGCAGTCAACCTAGCAATATGTTGACTTGGCTATAGACTCAAATCTCCAAACCTCCATGCTTTTATATGACTAGTACAAGGATGAGATGAGAAGCAAATACGCATCAGATAATTACCTTACAACAGTTACCCCATTATGAGGAATTGCTACTACTTTGTCACCTACTCAAGGCTAGCAATTTTGTTATGGACTTCATTGATTGTAGTCCTATGCAACTGCAGCTCTAGCTTCGGATGTCCTTTAGAGGAGTACGAAGCTCTATTAGAGCTTAGATCTTCTCTCCTTCACAACGACTATACTTCACCACCCACATGGGGAAGAGGGAGAGACTGCTGCCTTTGGAAGGGAGTAATCTGCAGCAATAGCACAAAACAAGTGTCAAAGCTCATGCTTTCATGGCTCGTGGAATCTGATCAATTTAAGCAATGGCGATTGGATTTCAATATTTTTTCTTCCTTTCACGAGCTCCGACAACTTAACTTATCCGGCAATCAAATAGTAGGATCGTTATCATAGATGGGTCAGCTAGCCTTTCTCTCATCCAACTTATTTCTCTAATTTCATTATATTCTATTCTTTTGTTGTAAATAGTACTTTTGATTTAGATTCCTTTTTTTGGGAAATTGTATATTTGATAGATATATCGGGATTGAGAAAGTTGGAAATTCTTGATCTAAGCGAAAACATGCTCACCGAAACTATTCCGTTATCTCTCAAAAATTTATCTTCACTTAATGTCCTGAATCTAGGAGACAACCAGCTGAATGGCACACTTAACGGGGAAGGTAATTACTTACAAAGTCATCTGCAGCTTTTTTTCCTAGCATGATACTATTAACATATGGAGTATAATGGTTTATATTGTCTTATTGCATTATGTTAGCCTCCTCTTCAAATTTGTTTGTGCAATTTCGTTCTATTCATATTTTCTAGTCTCTTATCGTAACTATTTTTGATTTTAATTTTTTTTTTTGGGAACTTTGTATTTTTTTTTTGATAGAAATTTACAATGGGGTTCGATCATAGATGAATGCTTATTGGATGGCCTTCCAAGCATTCTCATGATGACTTTTTCTAGGTGGTTTTTTAAAGAGTTTAAGAGATTTCTAACCTAACATGGTATTAAAAAAAAAAAAAAAAAAAGAGCAGGTGTCCCTTTCTACTAACCTGGGCCCTATACAGGCTGTCTCAGAGCCATTAATGATAATCAAGTATTCCTTCTTAGAAGTTAATTTTGGTCTCTTAATTTTTTCTCTACCTGTGGACATAAAAGAAGAACATAATTAATAAATATAATTTGTCTAACTCCTCTAGCTATCATGATTGGCTAATGTAACTATTTAGTTTAGGGGTCAGGTTATTTAGTCTTCCACAACTTAGCATGGAAGGCTAGTAATTAGATAGCTTTTTTGGCTTAAGATCTAGAGGTACTATCTTGAGTCAGTCTTCAAGCAGCATGAGAAATATCTAAAAAAATAGGGATGATAGTTAGTTTTATTGTATAATGAATGCTTATAATACTAATATCATGTTATAATGATTATTTTCTCTATTATTATATATATAACAAAACCCTGGGGAGGGGGCTATTAAAAAAATTGTTAGAATGACTATTTAATAGTTATAACACCTTATTTTTTATCCTTGGTTATTATCTCTCATATGGACCGTAATTTGCCATGTGAATACTTTACCCAACCGCTTGGTGTAGTCCTATTAGAATGCAACTAACCGGACCCATATGTTCTCCTGAAGACTTGCCGAGCTGACCGTCCATTGTATTGACCGGTCTTATGGATTCAAGATAAAAGTCTTATTGGAACACTTAATGTAATATACATAACAATATGTAGAAAAATAACTATCATTATAGTGCATATGTGATTTATATTTATAATCATCTATTTATATAAATAATGCTCATTATTTATTAGTACCTTCTACAAATAAAATATTAATTTTTAAAGTTAAATTTCTAATATTAAGATTTTCTCTAAATGTTATTGTATGCTCTAGAAATAATATTTTGTGTTTAATAAAAAGTGAAGGGAAAAGTAATGTTATTATTTTCCCATTATTTTTCATTATAACATTGTTATAAAAACTATAGTTGTTATTTAAATATTAAAAATATGAAATGTTATTATTTGAGGTAAATAACCATCTTGATGACCTTATAATACTAGTTAATAATGATTTTGATGTGGGCCCATTCTGATGCTATGAAAGCCACTGACGGAGGACCATCCCGTGAGAGAGCACTTTATTAGGCACAGATATAGAAATTAAAAAATATATATTTTATTTAGAAAATGAATAATTTTATTTTTATTTAGTCTATAGGAATAGAGTTTTACAAGTATTTAAATATTTTATTTTAATATAAATTCTTATTAATTTTTTGGGTCTATATATATGTATATATATCCACTGCTATGTAATTGAGAACACAAGTCTGTATTATTGAGATTCAAATATTGAGTTCGTATTATCATCGATTTAAATCTATTTAAATCCAATAAGTATTATAAATTCAATTACAAGTACTATGATTAGCATATAATCAGTCCAAATATATCTGTACTGCATGCCCCCTAATTTACATGAGCTATAGGTTACTTCCATTTTAATACCATTTGCAATAATTTAAGATCTTACTCGAAAAAAATAGTTAGATAGTATTATTTGAATTTCTTGATCCTCTATAGATATTTAATTAAAATCTATATAGTGCATAGTTGCTATGGGGCTATATACATACATGTATAGATCCTTTCATAGCTATACACATGTCAGCTTGAGTGGAAGTTTTGTACGTGTACTCAAAACAAGTCAATTGGTTTTTCCAGGAACCAACAATTTGGCTAAGTACAAAATGTCCATCATGGGCTTTAACTGACCCAACAACTAAATATAACATTACTATCGAAGTCATTGGTGACTCCAAGTCAGTCATCAGTCAGTTTTGGAATCCTGAAAAATCAAAGGACCCAGACCATGTCAATAGGCACCTTATTCTTTGGCTAAAAACCTTATTAAAAGTTTGAAGAGGTCCAATTCAAAGCATGCGCAGAGAGTAAAAGATAAGTTAGCATGAACTTTGGCTACGTCTTTGACAAGTCTCAACCATAATTTCTTGAAAGACGTCATAACACCACACAGGGCCAAGAAGAAGCTGCACGATGGTGACCACTTTGGCTCAATAAAATTCCAACAGGAAGCTTCTGGTTGCATGTGAATTGTTGCCATGCGACCATGTTTATTCAATCACAACCACCATACTTATCGTGGAAAAACTTCCTTCATTCTAGATAAAGGTCAAATTTATGCCGGTGTATGATCACAGATGAATGCTTACATAGTGGCAGTCCAAACAATCTCGTGATAATTTTTTCTATATGGTTTTTTCTCAGGGTTTTAGAGATTTCAAACCTAAAATAGTATTAAAGAAAAAAAAAAGAGAGAGATAGAGGTAGAATTCAATGATGAAACAATTCATGAATATCAAATGAAATGTTTGATTCAAATGGTCATTGCTTTCAGCTAACCGAGAGCCTCTAGAGTTTGTCCCAAAGCCATAAATCATGATTAAGTATTCCTTCTTAGAATCCAATTTTGGTCACCTAATTTTCTCTTTACCTGTGGATTTAAAAAAAGAAGATAATTAATAAATAAAATGTCTAACTAACACTACTATAGTTCGGTGATGTGACAATATACTTTAGGGTCACATTAGTATCTTCCATAACTTAGCATAGAAGACTAGTAATTAGATAGCATTTTTGGTTTAAGGTCCAGAGGTACTACCTTGAGTTGGTCCTCAATGCAGCATGAGAATTACTTATAAAAATAGGGATAGCTGTTATCGTTCTTCATTGTATAATGAACCCTCATAATACTAAAAAGTGAAGGAAAAGATAATTTTGTTGGTTTCTTATTATATTTCACTATAATACTGTTATAATGAATATAATTATTATTTAAATATTAAAAATATGAAATGTTACTATTTGAGGCGAATAACCATTATGATGATCTTACACTAGTCAATAATTGTTAAAGTGAGGGCCTTTTCTAATGCTGTAATGTACTGTTGCTTTTGGGGTTAATATTGGCTGTGCATCATTGCTTACTAGATTTTTTTTTCTTTTTCTTTTGTCCATTTTTGAGATAGGGGAGAGAAGTCTTACTATTGGAGAAAAGAAGGTACCTAGAATTCTAGGATTTTTTACTTAAAAATTTTTGAAATATTGTCCTAAAAAATAATACTACACAAGTCCAAATCATTTTGACCCCTCACTTCCAAACAAGAGGGTGCAACCATTGAGCTCAAGCTCAAATCACTTGCTAGATGTTTTAAAATGATTAGATTGATTGCCACAATTTATACATGATATTCTGATATGATAGTGTCATAGGTTATGGCAACCGATATTAAGCTCATGCACACTCATGCCCATGTGAGTTAGGTTGGTTGATGTTGGATGGGTCAAATCAAAGAGCCATCAATTTCAGGTCATTTGTTAATTTGGGGTTGGGTTGGGTCAAAACATGGAAGATGCAAATATGATCTTCATTGATCATCATATCTATAATTTGACCCAAGCTGGACTAATATTTCATAAAAATCAGGTGTTAATCAATGTTGAGATTTGTTAGGTCGGACAGGTTGGTGGGCAATGCAACCAAGGTTGGGCCATACAATAATTAGATTCCATTGAATTCAAATAAGGAAGATTCGAGAGAAATTCCAAACAATCATGGAGCCTAGAAATTGGCCCATCCTGACCCAATACTTCATACAAGTTGTTCAAGGCTCAATCCATTTACAGCAACAATGTCGATTTCCAGTCACAATAATCCATTGTCATTTGGCTTCATGCTTTGTAGTTTACTTCTCATGTTTATTTCGCCAACGTTCTTATCTGTAACTCTCATGTGCGTTGCATGGACATCCTTAATCTACTTCCAGAATTCCTTAGTGACCATCCATCCATGAGCCTTGTCTAAATTTCTGTGTTAAAAAAGATTATGTATATTGAGCTGAGAAAGCTGTAAATCAGCCAAGGCTCAAATAAACCTTATCTCAAGGCTTATTATGGACCAAGTATTGTTGCTTCTCTAATTAACAACAAACTGTATGTTTCACCAGCACACTAGAAAACTCTTTTGAGATTTAATCATGGAAGCCACAAACATGGTAATTACATGCAACATAGAGTCTGAAAGATGAAGATTTATCAAGGATCAAGACCATGTCAAAGGCATCTTATGTTTTGGTTCAACACTTGGTTAAAAAAAAAAAAGCAAATTTGAAGAGGTCATCGAGGCACCCTGGTTGGAAATGGAATAGGCAAAGCCTCTGCCTTTGGAACAGGTTTGGAAACTCGGAGCAAAGTGTTCGGAATAGGAAAAATGAAATCTAACAAATTCTCGAGGAATTTTAGGCTAGTACATAGTAGCAGCCTTGTGTGAGGATAGTAGGGAGAGGACGAATCTAAGAGGTGAAGAGGTGGCTTTGGCAAGTTTGAAATTGTGATTTTGGCAAAAGCAGAGTGATGACAATGATCATTAGAAATCTTGAGAATCCAAGAGAAAAGAGGTAAAGGATTAGGAGAATTGGCTCGTCCTCTTGAGGGGTGGTGGGAACCTTAAATAGCCTGGAGGCTAGCTTTCCTAGCAACCATTGAAGATCGAGAAGAGGAGTGGCCCCTTTTCAAGCCAGGCCACAAGCCAAAGTCCAGGCCATGATCTGAATTAAACATCAGGCTAGTGAAGTGGACCAGACCTAGTTCATTTTGGGCTAGGTGTTATATACAACCTCTATCAGAATTCACTCAGACAATCCTAAAGCAGAGTACCTCAATGAAGCTTTTCTTGATTTCTAGATCCACCAACAGGTAGGCAAAGGAGCAAGGTAGTCCTCCTCGGATGTCCGTCTTATAGAGGCTAAGCAGAGAGATTAAGGTCTCCCATATTTATACTAGAACTAACTAATAGACTTTTTTTTTTGGTAAGAACTAACTAATAGGCTTTAAAAGAGTTCATCACAATTTAAAGTGTTGCTGAAGTAACGAAGGCATACAATGCCTAATTAATATCCATGAAATCAAGTGCAACAAATAATAGATTTGCCAACAGATTTCTAGCTATCTCTTCCTTGATCCTCACATGGTACATTCAAATATTACTCCTCTTGAATAGTAGTTAAAGATAAACTATTTGGTCTATGGGTATCTAGAGTCCACATTCATGGAGCCCTTGTTGTTTGAGAGTCAAATCCTCTTTGGAAAACCTTTTGGTCAATAGCGGAAAAGCTCCCAACAGCTTTTCTCCAAAAAACAAGTCCTACATGGATCATGATGCACACTTTTCTTCCATGTAGACTTGGACTTGCTAGTTTGTGCATTTAGTCAGTGCATGTGCAAATTGAAGATTTTATCGAAAAGTCTAAGTTTGTAGAAAAAGTTTCTACCACTAAATCCTCTTAAGTCCTTAATGAGTGGATTTTGAATCTCATAAGAAATTGTTTCTTATGTTTTCCTATTGCTTTCTTTTACCTTTTGTGAGCCGCTCGCTTGTCTTTGAATTTTTTACTTTTTTTTACTAGTTTCTTCCATTTGGTGAATTACAGTTCACTCGCTTTCAATTCTAATAATTATTCTCTGGTTGGGGTCCACTTCCAATCACCTTTTCCAAAACAAAATCTTAGCATTAAGGGATTGAACATGACGTTATTGGAAGCCGAGCAATCAACCTAGCAATATGTTGACTTGGACGTAGACTCAAATTTCCAAACCTCCATGCTTTTATATGATTGGTGCAAGGATGAGATGAGAAGCAAGTACGCATCAAATAATTACTTTACAATATTCACCCCACTATGAGGAATTGCTACTACTTTGTCATCTACTCAAGGCTAGCAATTTTGTTATGGACTTCACTGATTGTAGTCCCATGCAACTGCAACTCTAGCTTTGGGTGTCCTTTGGAGGAATATAAAGCTCTATTAGAGTTTAGATCTTCTCTCCTTCAGAACAACTATACTTCACCACCCACATAGGGAAGAGGGAGGGACCACTGCCTCTAGAAGAGAGTGATTTGTAGCAACAATACAAAACAATTATCGAAGCTTATGCTTTTGAGCCTTGTATAATATGATCAATTTAAGCAATGGTGATTGAATTTTAGTATTTTTTCTTCCTTTCATGAGCTCCGACAACTTAACTTATCTGACAATCAAATTATAGGATCGTTATCATGGATGGGTCAGCTAGCTTTTCTCTCATCCAACTTATTTCTTTAATTTCATTCTATTCATATTTTCTATCCTTTTGTTGCAAATAGTGCTTTTGATATAGATTCTCTTTCTTTGGAAACATTTTATTTGATAGATATATCGGGACTAAGAAAGTTAGAAATTATTGATCTCAGCAATAACTTACTCACTAGAACTATTCCATTATCTCTCAAAAATTTATCTTCACTTAATGTCCTAAATCTAAGATTCAACATGCTGAATGGCACACTTCATGGGGAAGGTAGTAACTTACAAAGTCACCTGCAGCTATTTTCCTAGCATGAAACTATTAATGCATGGAGTATGATGGTTTATATTATCTTATTGCTTTATGTTAGCCTCTTCCTCATCAAACTTGTTTCTGCAATTTCATTCTGTTCATATTTTCTAGCTGCTTGCCGTAATTATTTTTGATTTTAATTCTCTTTCTTTGGGAACTTTGTGTTCGACAGATATATTAGGATTGAGAAAATTAAAAATTCTTGATCTCAACTATAACAGGCTCATTGGAACTTTTTCATTAACTCTCAAAAATCTATCTTCACTCAATGTCCTCAATCTAAGATCCAACAAGCTGAACGGCACACTTAATGGGCAATGTAATAACTTATCTGAGTCATCTACAATTATTTTTGTATTACAAGACTATTAACACATTGAATATAGTGGTTTATATTGTCTTATTGGTTTACGTTACTCTCTCCTCATCCAACTTGTTTTTGCAATTCATTCTATTCATATGTTCTAGCCTCTTGTCGTCACTATTTTTTATTTTAATTCTCTTCTTTTGGGATCTTTGTAATTGACAAATATATCAGGATTGAAAAAGTTAGAAATCCTTGATCTCAGCTATAACAGGCTCACTAGAACTATTCCATTATCTCTAGAAATTAATCTTTACTTAGTGCCCTCTATGTACAAGGAAACTATCTAAGTGGCACATTTGATGTGCAAGGAAATAACTTAAAAGCTCCTTTATAATTATTTCTCTTTTACGACATCATTAACACATTGAATATGATGAGTTATATATTGTCTTCTTGGTTTATGTCAGCATCTATCTCATCCAACTTATTTCTCCAATTTTTTAAGTGTATACATATTTACTATCATCTTATTTTATTGTGCAAGGTAATTACTTAAAGGCTTCTTTGTAATTATTTCTTTATTATGAGATCATTAACATATTGAGTATAATGGTTTATATTGTCTTATTGCTTTATGTCAGCTTCTTCCTCATCAAGCTTGTTTCTGCAATTCCATTCTATTCATATTTTCTAGCCTCTTGTTGTAACTATTTTTTATTTTAACTCTCTCCCTTTGGGAATTTTATATTTGACAGATATATTAGGATTGAGAAAATTAAAAATTTTTGATGTCACGCCCCAAATCCGAGACATAACATGGTCATGCTACCGAGGGATGGATCCCACGATAACACAAAGCCAATCCATTATAATCATCTAAAATCTATCAAATAAAAAGATTCAGTTCTTTTATTCCTCAGATAATTAAATCAATATTGGTTCAGAGCATCTAAATTCGAAAGCAAATACAAATTCATATCTCAAAATTCATAATTATTTACTATAAGTTCATGATCATCATATAACTAAACTTCATCTATAAAATTTTCAAGCTTGCATCGCAGATCTCCAAAACCTGATTTTTCTTTACCGGTCCTAGCCCTATTTCTCTGTATAAGAAAAAAAAATAAAAAGAATATGAGCTACACTAGCCCAGTAAGTAGAACTTGCACTTTCTTATCGGATCAAGCATAAGTTTTTTATGATAATGTAATATTTAGAAAATAATAGATAATACAAAATAAAGTATTTCATAGAGCATATAATAAAATAAGTCATAAACTAATCATGTATACATAAAATCATGTATATTTCACAATCATGAATCATAAATCATTCTTGTCATATATTCATGTCAAGTTTCGAAATATTACTCTCAGATATTCATGCTAAGGTCACTATTATACCCATGACAGGGCCATGTTTCTTAATCGATAAAGTTCTTTTTTCGTGTGCCAACTTTATACCCATTGGCGGGATCATGTTTCATGTGGATGATAGCTCTGGATGTCGACCTTTTCAAAGGGATTCGTTCATAGCTATCTGAGAGCCTTTGAAATCCTTATATTTTTTTTCTTAAAACATACGTATACATAGATGGAAAAAATAATGAAATTCATACTTCATAATCATGGTATTTTTATAAAATATATTCATAAAATCAATGCTCATAATGAAATATGATTTTTGACTACACATATGATGATCCTTAATTTATAAAAAATATGATTTCATCAATAATAATTCTTTGTATAGAAACATGATTATTTAAAAATAAATAAGGAGTATAAGATCTACTTACCTCGATCATCCTAGACCTTTTAATCTTCTTTAAATGAGTTAGATAACCTTATTAAAAATATTAAATCATGATTAAATTTAATTTCATAATAAAAGAAGTTGACTGACTTAATGATCAGTCTAATAAATCCCTCCCCCAGACTCTAAATAGATTCGAGATCATAGGTCTCTAGGGGTGGAAAAGATGACCTCCTATGAGATCCAAAGGTCTTCTTAGAAAGAAAAGAAGAAAAAAATTTTAGAGAGAGAAAATCCAATTTTAGAGAGAGAAAGTAATGTTTTAGATTGAAGAGAGAGAGAGAGAGAGAGGAGAGAGAGTCTTCTTTTTTTTTCTTTTTCTTTTCTTTTTCTTCCTTCTTCTTCCCATGGTCTTCTTTGGCAAAACAGGGGATCGAACGGTCCCCCCCTTTTTAACCGATCGATCAAGGCCATAGCCGGCACAGTGGTGGCCGGTGACAAGAGAGCGACCCACCCGAGGCTCGGAGGGACCAAGGCTGGCAGTCGGTGGTGACTGCCGACGTCGAAAACCAAGGAAAAGAGAGGGGTGGAACAGGGGACTTCTTTCTCGATAAAATTCGGTGACACCAATCACCGACAATCATGCTCACAGGTATGAAAAGAAAGAAAGAGAGATCACGACTTACCTCGAGCTTCGATGACCTCTCCGGTGAGAAATTGAGGCGAGCATGGTGATGGCTTCCATGAGCAAATTCTGACGATCCTCGCCATTTCGCTCCGGATTCCTTGGTGGGAAGAAGGGAGAAGGGGTCTCCCCCTTAAATAGAGCCGGAGGGAGGAGTTTGACTCCTCCCCGGCAAGGTTTTCGACTCCGATTAGGAGCCGATCGGGAGGAAGAAGGAGACTCCCACAGGGAGTCTCCTTCAATTTTTCTTTTCTTTTGTTTTGGGCTTTTGGGTTTAAGGCCCAACAGGTCGGGTATTACATTCCACCCTCCTTAAAAAAGTTTCATCCTCAAAACTAAGTTATGTTGTTTGAGATATCTAGGATTCTTCTTGGCATTATCTACAATAAAATAACCTACTTGCAAAAATTATTGGACTATGATTAGATTAAGATCTATAGTATCCTTTCATTATCAATAAAATCCTTCCTTATTTACAACTAATATATTCTATAATATCTGTTAATTTAAAGGATTAATATTTCTGATATATTCAAACCACCATGCTTTTACTGCACACTCTGATCTCAACTTACCAAATTATCTAAGTCTATTAAAAATAAAAATATCTTTGTATGTTAAATCAATCAAAGATAGATCTAACTTTCAGATTTCATATAAAACTTAGGGCAAAATTTTAAGTTTCCTCGTTATTACTATCTCCTAAGCATAGCAAATCAAAATTAAACCTTCATCCACCTTCTATGTTTGAACTTATTACATAAGCTTCACCACTCCTCAAGAATCCAATATGTCTAGAATTAATTTGAGTTAACCTTCGATTTACCTTACAATCATTTAGACAACTTCCAAACTAACCTTTCTTTGCAAAAAAAAAATTAACATCAAAATCAGTAAAGTTATTATATCCTTTATCCATATAAGTTTAGTATTCCAATGTTATCAAATATATCCAACATAACATATCAATACCTCCCACTTCATTCCAGGGTCAACACTTCTCGTACTCAAATCAACTCTGCTAATTGGAATCCAAGATATAACTCATCAATTCTATTATAGACATCATATACCATTTATGTATAAATTTCATCATAATACCTATTGATTCGAAATCAAATTATTGAATCCTTTCTTTTATATCTATCATGTTCCTCATGATCTTGGCCTCAAGTTCAAATATCACTAAAGTCACAATTCTGAATAATGATAATCTTAAGCTCAAATACTACTTAAGTCATATTTTTTAGTGATCATAACCTAAACTTTATATCATTCTATCACATCCTTAATGATCGTAATCTTAAGCTCTGATATTATCCATCATACTCCACTCTGTCACATTCTTTTGATCATACATAAAATTTTGATATCATTTCATAATCTCAGTGATCTTAAACCTAAGCTCTGATATTATTCTATCATATCTTAATCACTTATATCATAATCTCCAATGATCATAACCTAAGCTCTGATACTATTCTGTCACGTTTCAAATTCGGAACATAATACGACCATGCTACCGAGGGATGGAGCCCACGATAACACGAAGCCAATCCATCATAATCATCTAAAATCTATCAAATAAAAAGATTCAGTTCTTATATTCATCAGATAATTAAACCAATATTGGTTTAGAGCATCTAAGTTCGAAAGCAAATATTAATTCAAATATCAAAATTTATAATTATTTACTATAAGTTCGTGATCATCATATAACTAAACTTCATCTACAATTTTCAAGCTTGCATCGTAGATCTCTAAAGCCTTAATTTTTCTTGCCGGTCCTAGCTCTATTTCTCTGTATAAGAAAAGAAAAATAAAAAGAATATAAGCTATACTAGCCCAGTAAGTAGAACTTGTGCTTCTTTATCAGATCAAGCATAAATTTTTTATGATAATGTAATATTTAATAAATAATAAATAATATAAAATAAAATATTTCATAGAGTATATAATAAAACTAGTCATAAATCAATCATGTATACATAAAATCATGTATATTTCACAATCATGAATCATAAATCATTCTTGTCATGTATTCCTGTCAAGTTTTAAAATATTACTCTCAGATATTCATGCTAAGGTCATTATTATACCCATGACAGGGTCATATTTCTTAATCGATAGAGTTCTTATTTCGTGTGCCAACTTTATACCCATTGGCGGGGCCTTGTTTCATGTGGATGCTAGCTCCGGATGTCGACCTTCCCGAAGGAATTTGTTCATAGCTATTTGAGAGCGTTTGAAATCCTAATATTTATTTCTTAAAACATACATATACATAGATGGAAAAAATAATGAAATTCATGCTTCGTAATTATAGTATTTTCATAAAATGCATTCATGAAATCAATGCTCATAATAAAATATGATTTTTGAATTCACATATGTTGATCCTTAATTTATGAAAAATATGATTTTATCAATAACAATTCTTTGCATAGAAACATGATCATCTAAAAATAAATAAAGAGCATAAGATCTACTTACCTCGATCATCCTAGACCTTTTAATCTTCTTTAAATGAGTCAGATAACCCTATTAAAAATATTAAATTATGATTAAATTTTATTCCATAATAAAAGAAGATGACTGACTTAATGATCAGTCCAATAAATTCCTTCCCCGGACTCTAAATCGATTCGAGGTCATAGGTCTTTAGGGGTGAAAAAGATGACCTCCTACGAGATCCATAGGTCTTCTTAGAAAGAAAAAAAGAGAGAAATTTTAGAGAGAGAAAGTCCAATTTTAGAGAGAGAAAGTAATGGTTTAGATCGAAGAGAGAGAGAAGAGAGAGAGTCTCCCTTTTTTTTTCTTTTTTTGCTTTTCTTTTTTCTTTTTCTTTTTCTTTTCTTTTTCTTTTTCTTCCTTCTTCTTCCCGTGGTCTTCTTTGACAAAACAGGGGACCGAATGGTCCCCCCCCCTTTTTGATCGATCGATCAAGGCCATAGCCGCTATGGTGGTGGCCGACGGCAAGAGAGCGACCCACCCGAGGCTCGAAGGGACCAAGGCCGGTGGTCGGTGGTGACTGCCGACATCAGAAACCAAGGAAAAGAGAAGGCCGGAACAGGGGACTTCTTTCCCGACAAAATTCGATGACACCAGTCGTTGGCAATAGTGCTCACAGGTACGGAAAGAAAGAAAGAGAAGAGAGGAAGAGAGATCGCGGCTTACCTCAAGCTCCGGTGACCTCTCCGACGAGAAATTGAGGTGAGCACGGTGATGGCTTTCACGAGCAAATTTCGACGATCCTCACCGTTTCGCTCTGGGTTCCTTGGTGGGAAGAAGGGAGAAGGGGTCTCCCCCTTAAATAGAGCTGGAGGGAGGAGTTTGACTCCTCCTTAGCAAGGTTTCCAACTCCAATTAGGAGCCGGTCGGGAGGAAGAAGAAGACTCTCGCAGGTCGGGTGTTACACTTGATCTTAGCTTTAATAGGCTCACTCAAACTATTCTTTTATCTTTTAAAATGCTGTCTTCACTCAGGCCCTATATCTGCACAGCCACTATCTAAATGGCACACTTGATGTGCGAGATAATAGCTTAAAATCTCCTGTGTAATTATTTCACTATTATAATACCATTAACACATTGAGTATGATGACTTTAATGTTGCCTTCTTAGTTTATGTTAGCCTATCCCTCATCCAACATGCTTCTTTAATTTTTACAATCTATTCATATTTTCCATCATTTTTCTATAAATATTTTTGATTTAGATTCACTTTTTTTGATAACTTTGTATTTGATAGATATATCAGGATTCAAAAAGTTGGAAATCCTTGATCTCAGGAATAACAAGCTTATTGAAACTATTCCAATATCATTTAAAAATCTATCTTCACTTAGTGCCTTATATTTAGGGGACAACATGTTGAATGGCACACTTCATGTGCAAGGTAATAACTTAAAGGCTCTTGTGCAATTATTTTTATTATACGACCATTAGCATATTAAGTATAATGGGTTATATATTATTTTCTTGGTTTGTGTCAACCTCTCCCTCATCCAGCTTGTTTCTCTAATTTTTCGGTCTCTTCATATTTTTCATCCTCTTGTTATAAATACTTTTTATTTAGATTTATTTTTTTGGGAAACTTTAGATTTGACAGATATATCAGGCTTCAGCAAGTTGAAAATTTTTTATCTAGACTACAACAACATCATTGGAACTATTCCATTATATCTAAAAAATCTATCTTCACTCAGTGCCCTATATCTAAGGGGCAACATGTTAAATGGCACACTCGATATACAAAGTAATAATTTAAAGGCTCCTATGCAACTGTTTCTCTATTATAAGATCATTAACATATTAAGTATAATGGATTATATATTATCTTCTTGGTTTATATCAGCCTCTCCCTTATCCAACTTGTTTCTTCAATTTTTTTAGTCTATACATATGTTCCATTAACTTATTGTAAATATTTTTTATTTAGATTTATTTTCTTAGAAAATTTTATATTTGACAGATATATCAGGCTTCAAAAAGATGGAAATCTTTGATCTTAGCTATAACAGCCTCAGTGAAACTATTCCATTATATCTCAAAAATTTATCTTCACTTAGTACCTTATATCTACGGGGACAACATGTTAAATGGCATACTTGACATACAAGATAATAACTTAAAGGCCCCTATGCAATTGTTTCTCTGTTATGAGACCATTAACATATTAAGTATAATGGGCTATATATTATCTTCTTGGTTTATGTCAGCCTCTCCCTTATACAATTTGTTTCTTTAATTTTTTTAGTCTATACATTATGTTCCATTCTCTTGTTGTAAATATTTTTTATTTAGATTTATTTTTTTGAAAATTTATATTTGACAGGTATATCAAGCTTCAGAAATTTGAAAATCCTTGATCTTAGCTATAACAGTTTCAGTGGAACTATTCCATTATATCTCAAGAATTTATCTTCACTCAGTGCCTTATATCTATCGGGCAACATATTAAATGGCACACTTGACATGCAAGGTAATAATTTAAAGGCTCCTATGCAATTATTTCTCTATTATGAAAGTATTAACATATTAAGTATAATAGGTAATAACTTAAAAGCTCCTTTATAATTATTTCTTTTTTACGACATCATTAGCACATTGAGTATGATGAGTTATATATTGTCTTCTTGGTTTATGTCAATATCTGTCTCATCCAACTTATTTCTCTAATTTTTTAAGTGTATACATATTTACTATCATCTTATTTTAATGTGCAAGGTAATAACTTAAAGGTAATAAACATTGAGTATAATGGTTTATATTGTCTTATTGCTTTATGTCAGCCTCTTTCTCATCAAGCTTGTTTCTGCAATTCCATTCTATTCATATTTTCTAGCCTCTTATTGCAACTATTTTTGATTTTAATTCTCTTCTTTTGGAAACTTTATGTTTGACAGACATATTAGGATTGATAAAATTGAAAATCCTTGATCTTAGCTATAATAGGCTCACTCAAACTATTCCTTTATCTTTTAAAATGCTATCTTCACTCAGGGCCCTATATCTGCATGGCAACTATCTAAATAGCACACTTGATGTGCGAGATAATAGCTTAAAATCTCTTGTGTAATTATTTCACTATTATAATACCATTAACACATTGAGTATGATGACTTTAATGTTGCCTTCTTAGTTTATGTTAGCCTATCCCTCATCCAACATGCTTCTTTAATTTTTTCAATCTATTCATATTTTCCATCATCTTTCTATAAATATTTTTGATTTAGATTCACTTTTTTTGGAAACTTTGTATTTGACAGATATATCAGGATTCAAAATGTTGAAAATCCTTGATCTCAATGATAACATGCTCACTGGAACTATTCCAATATCATTTAAAAATCTATCTTCACTCAGTGCCTTATATTTAGGGGACAACATGCTGAATGGCACACTTCATATGCAAGGTAATAACTTAAAGTCTCCTGTGCAATTATTTTTTGTTATGAGACCATTAGCATATTAAGTATAATGGGTTATATATTGTTTTCTTGATTTGTGTTAACCTCTCCCTCATCCAGCTTGTTTCTTTAATTTTTCAGTCTATTCATATTTTTCATCCTCTTGTTATAAATACTTTTTATTTAGATTTATTTTTCTAGGAAATTTTATATTTGACTGATATATCAGGCTTCAGTAAGTTGGAAATACTTGATCAAGACGATAAAAGCCTTATTGGAACTATTCCATTATATCTCAAGAATCTATCTTCACTTAGTGCCCTATATCTAAGGGGCAACATGTTAAATGGCACACTTGACATACAAGATAATAATTTAAAGGCTCCTATGCAATTGTTTCTCTGTTATGAGACCATTAACACATTAAGTATAATGGATTATATATTATCTTCTTAGTTTATGTCAACCTCTCCCTTATCCAACTTGTTTCTTCAATTTTTTTGATCTATACATATGTTCCGTTCTCTTGTTGTAAATATTTTTTTATTTAGATTTATTTTCTTAAAAAATTTATGTTTGACAGATATATCAGGCTTCAGAAAGTTGGAAACCCTTGATCTTCGCTATAACAGCCTCAGTGGAACTATTCCATTATATCTCAAAAATTTATCTTCACTCAGTGCCTTATATCTATCGGGTAACATGTTAAATGGCACATTTGACATACAAAGTAATAATTTAAAGGCTCCTATGCAATTATTTCTCTATTATAAAAATATTAACATATTAAGTATAATAGGTTATATATTGTCTTCTTGGTTTATGTCAGTCTCTCCCTTATCTAACATGTTTCTTCAATTTTTTTAGTCCATACATATATTCCATTCTCTTGTTGTAAATATTTGTTATTTAAAATTATATTTTTAAGAAACTTTGTATTTAGCAGATATATTAGGATTTAAAAAATTGAAAGTCCTTGATCTCAGCTATAACAGGTTCACTGGAATAATTCTACTATCTCTTAAAAATCTATCTTCACTCACTATGCTATATTTGCAAGGCAATATGCTAAACAGCACACTTGATTTGCAAGGTAATAACTTAAAGGCTCCGATGCAATTCTTTCTCTATCATGAGACTATTAATATATTAAGTGTCATGGGTTATATATTGTCTTCTTGGTTTATGTCAACCTCTCCCTTATCCAGGTTGTTTCTTCAATTTTTTTAGTCTATACACATATTCCATCATCTTGTTGTAAATATTTTTTATTTAGATTCATTTTCTTGGGGGACTTTATAATTGATAGATATATCAACATTTAAAAAGTTGAAAATTCTTGATCTTACCTATAACAGTCTTATTGGAATGATTCCATTATCTCTCAAAATTTGTATTCACTTAGTGTCCTGAATCTTAAGACAAAATTGGCTAAATGGCACAATTAATATGGAAGGTAATTACTTATAGAGTCATTAATTTGCAATTATTTCTCTGTCATGACACTATTAACACATTGAGTGTAATGGTTTATATCATCTTCTTTGTTTATATCCATGGCCATATACTTCAGGCCTTCTAGAAATGTAGAAGCTTAGAGTGGTTGATCTTGGACAAAATCAGCTCACAAGAGGGATACCCATAGCTTTTGAAAATTTATCTTCGCTTAATTCCTTAGATTTGGATCAAAACAATTTAACAAGTTCAATGCCTTCACAAGGTATAATGTTGATTCCTTTAACTAAGAATTTCACATATTTTTTCTTTGAGCTCACAGAGTACCCCATATTGAAAGGTAAAAAACCTACACATGTTGACGATGGCTTGGCCAAGCTGAATCATTTTTTTTCATTCTAGTGGGTCAAAATTCATATCAATTGCAAAGCTTTAGAGCAGGATTGTGACTAAATCAGGTTTGGCCTATGTCTATCCTGAGTTAGTTAACTTGACCCAATTAGAAAACTCACCAAACTTATGTTCCCCAATTTTAATAAAATGATATTTCTGTGTTGGCTTCATCATATCAAGCATTTAAGCATGCATTTTGCTTGTTTCATTTTCTTGTAATTTTAAACATTAATTCTATCAGTAAGCTCACATAACGTGCTCTATATTTAGTCGGTTATCTAGAACCAGCGAATGAAGCATATAAAATTTAAATGAATAACGTTTCATCATATTTTTAAATGTTACTTCCCTTGAATACTGGGTAGCTTTCACCTTTTTTGAATTTATTCTATTTTTGTATTTCCTTTATGGTATTTATTTAGCATCCAGGATTGACCTGAGTTACCAAGTTGACTCATCGAAGTCAAAAAAATTGTGAGTAGACAAGTAGTGGGTCACAAGTTTTCTAACCTTATTCATATTATCGAGCAAAAAAATTTATTTTTTTATTTTCTTCCTTTTTTTTTTTTTGCAGTGCTTAGTGGACTGCAGAACCTACGTGAGTTGGATCTCTCTGACAACCAACTCAATGGAAGTCTTCCTTTATCTCTAAAGAAACTGGTTTCTCTTCAATATTTAGATCTTTCTTCCAACCTATTTGATGGGCATTTCTCATTTTCCTCCTTTGCTAATCTTTCAAAGCTGGAAATTATCGACTTGTCAAACAATGAGGAATTATTTGTACATCTGGATGGTGGAAAGTTTGTTCCGTCATTTCAGCTACGGTTCCTCATCTTATCACATTGTAACCTTGATGCGAGCACCCTTGCAAGACCAGCTTTTCTTGCTTCCCAATACAAGTTAGAAGGTCTTGATCTTTCCCACAATAACTTGACAGGAAATTTTCCCAACTGGTTGTTCAAAAATCTTACCAGACTAACATATCTCAACTTGAGAAATACCTCAATAACGGGTGCATTTCAGTTCCCGAATCATCCGAATGCAGTCATGTCCATAGTTGATCTCTCTATGAATTTCCTTGATGGATCGATTCCGACAGACATCGGCACGGTATTTCCAAATATGACGGCCCTGAATTTATCCTCGAATCATCTAACTGGAAACATCCCTTCATCATTGGGTAACATGAGTAATTTGCAATTCTTGGATTTGTCTAATAATAATTTATCCGGTGAAGTACCAAAAAGCCTTATGCTCGATTGCACTGAATTGTCGCTTCTGAAGCTTTCCAACAACAATTTGCATGGGAATCTGCTTGGTACAAATCATAGTCATACTTCTCTTTCCACTTTTTTCTGGATGGAAACAATTTTACTGGAACATTGCAGAGCTTTCTGTCACAACAACAGCAATTACGAATATTGGATGTCCACAATAACCAATTATCGAGTATAATTCCAGAGAACATTGGAAATGTTTCTGGTCTGATGATCCTCAACCTCGCAGGAAATCAGTTTCATGGTCAAGTACCACATCATATATGTAATTTGACAAATCTTTACATGTTAGACTTATCAAGTAATATCCTCTCCGGGCCATTACCTCCTTGCTTCCAATCATCCGAACTAATGCTTCTCAATTTTGCTGGGAATTTTTTAACAGGCACAATTCCAAGTGGTTATTTCAATAATTCATACCTTGCAGCATTGGATGTCAGCAATAACCAGCTTTCAGGTAAACTGCCAAGACAGATAGAAAATCATCTATCTTTGGAGATTCTTCTTCTCAGTGGAAATTCACTTGAAGGCCCAATACCAATTGAGTTATGCTTTGGCAAAATGCACTTTAGGAGACCTGATTCAGCATATTCAGATTTTCTTTACTTTGCTGACTTGATACATCCTGGTTTATTGCGACCCGATATGAGCGTGGTGGGTTCCTTTTATGTGATATTGATTGTAGACCTCATCACCAAAGGCAACTTATATGCCTACCGAATAGATCATTTGCTTCAGATGTCCGCAATGGATTTGTCAGCAAACAAGTTGACAGGAAACATCCCGCCAGAAATTGGAAATCTGCATGAGCTTGTACAATTGAATCTATCACACAATCAGCTAACAGGTCCAATTCCTGAAGCTTTCTCCAAGCTCAATCAGATTGAGAGCTTGGATATATCACACAATCAGTTGAGTGGTGTGATACCCTGGCAATTGGCTCAACTACATTTCTTGGAGGTATTCTTAGTTGCTTATAATAACTTATCCGGATGTACACTGGATTTCAAAGGCCAATTTGCCACATTTGATGTGAGTAGCTACGAGGGTAATATTGGATTACATGGGCCGCCATTGGATCAAACCTGCACTTCTGACTCAAATCCAACTGTTGAAGTAGAAGAAAACCAAGATAATAGCAATGTGGAGGATGATATCATCTTCTTTGCAATACTTGCAGCTTCATTCGTGACTGGCTTTTGGGGTTGTATTGCTTTTTTGTTGTGTCATCACATCGGGCAGCACATTCATAGTATATTGGATGATTTTGCGCATTCCTTGACTGTAAGGATCTTAATGGCAGCACATAAGCAGACTTGCGTGCAGCGGAATCGCAAGTGAGATAAACAATATCTTATGCATTTCAGAAGCCCTTTCTTTTGGCACTTTGTAATAAAGCAAAGCAAACTTCTGTTCAATCCAGTAATTTGAAATCTTTGATGCAATCAAGCTTGATATAGTTTTTATTTTTTGCAGCCCAATCAAAAATCAACTCATTGCCCATTGGTCACACACTATTCCTTTCAAATTGAAGTGCAAAAGATAGTTTTTTAATATAAAAATTCAAAGCAAGAAAGCAATTTTATAAAAATCAAAAAATATAATTCCTCTCTTAGTCCTTGTGACTATGTAAGGTCATGATGAGGCCCATGATTAGGATTGGAACCAAATCTAGCCCAATGATGTGAGACAAAATCATATTTAGCCGTAGAATAGATATCCCAAAGAAACTCGTTGCTGAACACATGCTTCACTAGCGACCACCTCTGCCAATGGGGTCTGAATTGTTGTCAAAGCAGAAAGCAAGATCTAATATTTTTTCCACACCAACACCAAAGTCAAGTTTTAGCCATACATATATTATTATATTTCCAAATACTCATAAGCTTTCAAACAAATTTCTATGATGATAAACCAATCAAAAAGGTTTTCTTGATATATTTCCATCTTGATAAATTAGACTAACATGTACGGCTAAAAAAATTATATGCTTAATCAATATTTAAAACTCATTACTTTATGTAGATAAATCAAGCATAATATTTATTTCTTAGTCTTGGAATTTCTACGAAATAACCAATTAAATTGAATTTCAAAATCAATTTCGCTTTCATTTACAAACTATATATTTGAAACTAAGCAAGTAAAGATGATGGTTTCAATAAGAGTCATGATGAATATTCAATCATTAATTTTCTAATACAATGTATAAATGCCTTTATACAATGTTATAATGAGGAAAGTACTTGTTTCATCTGAAGAGTAATTGAAAAAGATCCTTTCACCAAGAAAATATCGTTGCACATCACAGTCCTTGGTAATACAAACAACTATTTAATTAGCTAGAATCATAAGGCATTAAATTCAGGGCTCAAATTTGTAAGAGCACCATTAGATGGCATCCTTGAAAGAAGGCAACTGTTACAAATTACTCTAGTACCGAAATATGAGCCTCTATATTTTCCCCTAATCAAATACAATAAGATCTTAATTAATTTTGTTTAGTTAGAAAATTTGCTCAACTATGCATGAAAAGTTGCTTACAATAGATATACAAAACATTAACCTTTACCTATCAATATGGATTTTTTTAAACATATAGCATTCTATTGCAACATACGTAATAGGATAATTAATTCAAATAAAAATGCTAATAATTCTATAAGCAAATCTTCAGGACTTCCATCCTCCTCTTCTGTTTTTATAAAAGAGCCCCTAGCTGCTTCTCCAAATTAAGGAAGAAAAGAGCCAAGAGTTAGACTTAAACATAAAAACGTTGTTGGAGAAGAGAAATGACTAGATCAAATTAATTTTAGAGAGAAACAAATAGAGAAGAAAGTTTACCATATGCAAGAGAAAGAAAGTAGGAGATGGAAAAGTAAAGACAGTGTCAGAGAGTAGGAGAGCGAGCTCAATCCAAGCGGGGGAGTACAGGATAGAGAGAGGTATGTCAAGATAGAGAAGGCAATGAAGAAAAGGTGTAAGAGGCACGGGGCCGTGGAGGGGGGAGAAAGAGGCTATGGGTGGTATTATCTCACTGGTTTAAATGGGGCAGCCAACCAAGAAAATCCAGAGTCTTTCCACAAGAGTAGACTTTCTTCGAATTTTTGATTTGTTGAGCTCAAAGGCATCTGATAGAGTATGAATGAGTAAAAGCTTGAAGGGAATTTGAAGAAGAAGAAGAAAATGTAGCTCCATGCCTCTGCTCATCATCAATATTCAATTTCAATTCTAGTGATAGCATGAGAAAAATTGACTTGCATAGTCATAGAAGCTTATGTTGGCTGCCAAGGAGCACACTAAGATTCTCTCCAACATAGTATTTACCATCATGAGCCGAATTAATCATAAGAGCAACAATCTTATTTGAGCCTAGTGCATTCATCCAACCCAAAGTAAATGTAAAGAGAAAACAAGAATTAAAAATAAAACCCTCAGGTGCACTTGGCCGACCGACATCACTAGGCAGTTAAAGATGCAAGTGGCCAACTGATCCTTTAAATGTATCCCGAACACAATATGGGCTTCTTATTGGTCATCAGAATTCCTAAGGAGGAGGGAATTGATGTAATAGGCTGACTTTGGCCCAATGATAATATACTATCTTAGATGATGTGATCATCAGTAGATTAATTTGCATCATGTAACTTAATGTTTAGGATTCCACAGCCCAATAGATAAGGTGCCGATCTAGGAACCACAATTTTGGAGAATCTAGTAGAGTTGCATGTCTTAAAAGATTAGATGTTGGGATGCATCGACCAACCATTTGATTAGACTTGGCTATTTTGTCTATCCTCTATTTTTTTTTTCTCCTTTATCTTTAAAATTAAAATTCATATTTCTTTTAAGTTAGTGACACTCAAATCTATTTGGCAAGATAATTCTTATCTTTTTTGGATTATGGGGGGATAGAACTTAATAATTTTTAAATAATTTTAGCCAATGATGGTACTTGTAGTACCTCTAGCAGCTTTCATAGCTTTGCATATTCACGACTGGTTCATATTACAACCAAACACAAGTGCCCCCTTTAATCTTGTAAATATATGTACTTTAAAATTAAAAAAAAAACCATACTTAATTTCACCATTGGAAGAGTCTAGACTCTTTTTATGATGTACCTAATATCTCTGTACCTTTGCACATTTGCCATATCACAGCTCTCCACATGTACCTAATATTTTTGGATTGGAACCGAAAAAAAAAAATAGAGGCCAATCGGATGGCCCGATCAATTGATTCATGATATCAACATGACATAACAAAATATTATATATAATTTTTATAATAAAATAAATAAAAATTAATATTATATTAGATGTTGTAAAATAAAGTCTTAATCTCAGTAGATCGAAAACTTCTGACGGCTCCACTAGAGATTAATAAAAAAGAGTGGTTCGGATTTGGGATACAAGTTTTCAAGTATCAAAACTCTTCGCCGCCCTCCATCCCCCCTCCCTACGTGACCTCTCCGCCGCCTCCCTCTACATCCACTTGGAGTTCCCCTTCTCTCTCCGCCACCTCCTCCGCCACCAAACACCCTTCGCCCCCTCCTCCGTCATCCCCACACCCCTCGACTATATCTTCATCCATCCCACCGACTCCCCCAATGACCTCCTCTCCCTCCTCACCGTCGTCGATGCCCTCCTCATCACCGTCTCCTCAGCCTCCTAACCCCCTTCGCCCCCTCCTCCATCATCCCCACACCTCTCGACCATATCTTCATCCGTCTTGCCCACTCCCTCGACGACCTCCTCTCCCTCCTCACCGTCGTCGATGTCCTCCTAGCCCGACCCCCGTCCGCCCTTGCCGTCCGCATCCTCATCGTTGACTCCATTGCCGTCCGCTTCCATTTAGGTGAGGATGCACCTTTAGGCTTTAGATCCCACTCCCAAGGAGGCAGAGACTCGGCGGCGCTGGTCTGGCAGGCAACATCGACGAGTTTGGGGCTCTGGGCAGCAACGACGAACAGAAAGTCAAGGACATGAAAATTATATACGGAGAGGAATACCCTTATACCTAATACCCAGTGGCTGTGCTATCCGACCCATGATCCGATCGGTTTATCATGGGCCGACTGTTTCACTAAATCTTCATAGTTTTTTACGGGTTGAAACCATACTGGGTCATGTCTGAGCTTTAGATCGAAATTAAAAGTGATCCCTGATCCGATCTGGTTCTGAAAATACTTCATGTACCATATATTTAATCATATATTTTTACTCCTAAATTTTATATAAATATTAATATTATATTTATATAAATATAAATATAATATTAATATATTATAATATAACATCATATCATAATAATTTATTGTGTCAATATAATACTGATATATATTAATATTATGTTAATACAATATTATTATTTTAATATAATAAATTTATTAATATAGATATAAATATGATATAATATTAATATAAATATTATATTAATATTAATAAAAATATATATTAGTGTAAATAATAAAATATAATAAATATTATTATATTATATTATATTTATATAAATATTAAGATAATATTAATATAATATGATATTACCATTCAGTATTTCATCCTAAAAAAGTACCATCATTTTTCATCTCATAAGAAGTGCTAAAATCTATCTCCTCCATAAATTTTTACTTTTCGTAAAATATGAAAAGTGACTTCCCATATAAAGAGTTTTTTTTTCTTAAAACTTCAACCAAACAAGAATAATCTCTTCAAACTACCACTTCTTCCTCCTGCTTTCCATCAACCAAATATAAGATTGAAATCAGATCGGATACGGATCGGATATCACAATATCCATATTTATATTTATTTTGTCTGATTAATAAAAATATGGATACGGATATTATTTGGATGTAATAATTCATATTTATATTTGTTTTAAATGGATATGGATACAATTCAGACACTGAAAGTATGGATATAATTACATATATTACTTAGATAATTAAATTTTATAACTACATAATTAAAGATATTATTAAATAAATAATCAATCAAGTTAATAATATATTTATATAACAATATATATTTTTTAAAAATAAATAAGTACTATATAAAATTTTATAGAATTATATATAAATTCAAATATTCGGATATAAATTGGATAGTTATCTATTCATATCTATATCCATTTTTTTTTATAGATATAAATACGAATATTAGTTGGATCTTTAAATTTCTATCTATATCCGAATTAATTTGAATATGAAGATAAATTTGAATAAATAATATTCATACTATTTTCACTCCTAATCAAACAAGTCCATATATATATTTTAAAATAAAATAAAATAAGCCTATCTAATTTCACCGTTAGAAGAGTCTAGACTCTTTTACATGATATGCGTAACGGCTCCTACGCCTTCCCACATTTGCCACATCATAGCTATCCACGTGTACCTCTTTCATCTATTTCCCACACTTTCTCGCGTTTATCTCAGGCTCATTTTACAAACACTTACATGTACCCCTCTTTCACCATGGGATGATTCTAGAGTCTCTCGTATGATGTGCCTATCCGCTTCCACACTTTCCCTAGTTCACCGCTAGCCATATCACAACAATCCACGTGTCTCTCACATTTTCAAAAACATATGTGCTTAGAAATAAAAGAAAATATCTGTACCCAATTTCACCAATAATTAAAAGATTCTAGACTTTCTTACATGATGCCCCTGGCAGCTCCACACCTCCTCAGTGCTGGCCTATATCACAACCATCCACATGCGCCCTCTCATCTTCACAAAATATATATATACTTTAAAAATTTAAAAAATATTTACCTAATATGAGCATTGGATGACTGTACATGCTCGAATGATGTGCTGAGTAGCTCCAATGCCTCCTTATATTGGCCCATGTCACACCCATCCACACATACCCTTCTCATCTTTTGAATATATATATATATATATATATATATATAAAGAATAAAACAAAACAATAACCATGGGATCAATAGCACTCACGATCAAGTCTCCTTATTTTGACAAATATTGAATTAGAGCACCTTTTCTATCATCCTTCAATCTTAATTAGTTTTGCATTCATTAATCATCTTATTTGCCATCAGTTATACAAATATTACTATAGAAATCAAATATAAAAATACAATAAAAATATACTAATAAAATATTAGTATAATATAATGACCTGCACAAGATATTTGTAGGATACATTATTAATGCAAAAAATTATTAATATCAATATACATTAAAATATCAATATACATTCAGTAAATATGACTATTCATAATATCATTAATTTATATACTAATTTAGTGGTACCAATGAAAAGTTTTTTATTTAATATATTTTAATAATCTAATAAGCTTTTTGTTAATGTTATATTATTGTGAACCACATTAGATAAGAGCCTTACTTATCATCCAAAATAAAGAACTCTTTTGATAATGTTATAAATATAGACATCCACACGAATATACCTAAGCAATGTGCAGGATGTGATTTTTTCTCTTATTTCTATTTATTCTTGAAATGTAATATAAAATAGGTGATAGAAAAAAAAACATAATATAATAAATATAAGAGCACAATTACTTCTAAATTAAATTTTCAACATTAGAATTATGATATGCTATCACAATATGAAATTCTAATAGTATATGAATATCTATTTATGTAGTAAAACATATATTATTATAAAATAATAAGATCATTATCCAACATATTTATCATAAGAAATTGAATAGTATTGTATCTAGGGATATTTAAATATAATATGGTGGCTGGTCTTAACAGCCCAAATTAATATCCAATTAATAAATACTAGGCGGAATCAAAGAGCCCCAATAGATTTGGCTCAATATCTGAACTAAATTTTGATACGATAAAACTAAAGCAGGCTTAGTCTTGCTTGGTGCGACCAGTAATTAAACCCAGATATAGGCTAGGTTCAGCCTAACGTTCCACCCATAGGTGAGATCAACCATGGGCCTGATAGCCAATCAACATCTGTATGCAGTTAAGGATGCAAATAGTTGCATCTGGTTTGCTTGAACCCATCACAAACACAACATGGGCTTCTTATAAGCTTTTCCAGTGGAGGAAATTGAGACATAATATGATGGCTTTGGCTCAATGTAGACATGCTGTCTCATATAGATGATGTGATCACAAGTAGATTAATTTGTGTCATTGATCTTGATGTCTGGGACTCCATGGTCCAGTGGAGAGCCTAGTGGAGTCGTATGTTTTAAACTAGATGTAGGGATGCATGGACCAACCATTTAATCAAACTTTGCTTTATTTATTTATTTTTTGGTCTTTTATCTTTAAAATTAAAAATTCATATTTCTTTAAATTTAGGGGCATGCAAAATCCAACCTTGTTGATTATTGAAGGAAAGTACTTAATAATTTTCAAGTAGTAAATAATATTTTAACATGCCATGCCTATAATTAATCTTTCATGTCTTAAGAGAGCAAGGTTTTAAATAATGGTGTTACAATTATTAGAAAAGTTTCCATCACCACCCATTATATTATATATGTAATAATGTGCAAAAAAATAACTATTACGGTAATGCATGATTAATATTCATAACAATCTATTATATTTAAATAATGCTAGCATTATGTACTTGTACTTTTTTCTAATTTAAATTTTAATGTTTAAATTTTATATTAAAGCTTTCTCTAAAAGTTGTTGCATGATCTAGAAATAATACATTTTTGGAAAGTGAAGGAAAAGATGTAGTTATTTTCCCATCGTTGTTCATTAAAATATTGTTAGAATGACTATAATTATTATTAAATATTAAAAATTTGAAATCCTAGTGTTTGAGGCACATAACCATCATGATGACCTTATACCGGCCAATAGCGGTTTGAGTGAGGCTCCAGTCTAATACCATAATACATTGGTTAAAACCTTGACAAGAGGGCCATTTATTAATGATTGCCAGATTATTTTCTCCTTTTCGTTTTCTTTTTTTCAGATAAGTAAGAGAAGTCTTGCTGTAGGAGAAGAATAAGGTACTTGCAAATCTACGATTATTTTTTTTACTTAAAAAATTTTTGAAAGGTTGAATATTTTGAGAAATAATACTACTCAAGACAGAGTCTTTGACCTCTTAGCTCCAAACAGGAAGGTGCAACCATGGAGCTCAAGCTTAGTTGACTTGCTAGATGTCCTAAAATGATTAGATTAATTGCCATAATTCATATATGACATTCTGTTATGGTAGTATCATAGGTTAGTTTTGGCAACCAGAATTAATTTCACACACACTAATGCCCATGGGACTTAGGTTGATTAATATTGGATGGGTCAAGCCAAAAGAGTCATCAATTTTGGTCATTTGTTAATTTGGGCTTGGATTAGGTCACAACATGGAAGATGAAGATACAATCTTGAACTGTCATGATATCTATAATTTGACCCAACCTTGCCTCGTCTTTTATAAAAGTTAGTTCAAATCAAATGTTAATCAACGTTGAGGTTGGTGAGATCCATCTGGTTGGAGAGCCATGTAACCAAGATTTTGCCAGACAATAATTTAGGTTTGGGATGAATCTTTAATAAGAAAGTCTTGTGCATCGGATGTGGTGCAGCAAAAATACACCGCCCTACCTTACTAGACCACATAGTCATTATTTTTCAATACATATTTAATTTCTGTAGTGCTGCTTTTTCATTTAAAATTTTAAATGACGAAAATATTCTTTTTCTTTTAAAAAAATTATGATATTCTGTAGTATATCATGACATCCTATAGTCAAATTCTAACTTTCTGTATAACAGTAAATCATAATTTGGCTATAAGATGTCATAAAGAATGGAGTGGTATTTTTGTTATTTAAAAATTTCATAAATTTTTAATGGCAAAAATATCCTTCTCTCTTTATAACTTCTGAAAGAAAATTATAACTTCCTATTGTACAAGAAGTTATAATTTAATTGCAAGATATAATAATATAATCACAGGATGTCATAATTTTTTCAAAGAGGAAGGATATTTTTGTCATTCAAAATTTTAAACGAAAAAATAGAACAGCAAATATTAAATGCGTGCTGAAAAGCGATGACTATATGATTCAATAAAATAGAACGGTGTATTTTTATTGCACCATATACAGTGCATAAAGAATTACTAATCTTTAATTACGAGCATTCAAGCCTGACGCCAAACAATTATGATGTTTAAAAATTGGACCTTCCTGACCAAATATTTATGTTGGGAGAAACTCTTTCTACACTGTGGGTGGTGCATCTCAGCCGCACCATCCGTGATGATTGGTCGGTGCATGGGTCTAGAGAAAAAAAAAAAAATTTCTCAAAGCCGACACTTGGGCCCGTGCACTAACCAATCACCATGGGTGGATCGTGACGAGCTGCACCGCTCACAGTGCAGAAAGAATTTATGGTCGGTTTTATTGGATGGTGCTCTGAACTTAATATTTGGGAGGCCCAGTCCATTTACAGCGGCAATTCTAGATTGCCACACATAATAACCCATTTTCAGTTCAGCTTCATACTCTCTAGTTTGCTTCTCATTTCCATTGCAACATGTCTAATCTACAAATCATGTGCATTATACGGACATCATAATCTACAACTAGAAACCTTGAGTGACTATCCATGAGCTGTCTATATTTCTGCATTAATAAATATTATGTAAGTCCATGCCCCCACCTAAAGTAGATCACAATCACCATGTCCATAGTCCTAAGAATCAGCTAAACTCAAGTAAACCCTGTTGCAAAACTCGTTATGGACCAAGGATTAGCTTATCTAGATGCTAGTTTTTCACTCGGTGGTCTTTATTTGTTAGTCTTCATCTCGCTTTCGGTGGCTAAAGTAGATGTCCAAAGATACACGTGTTCTTAAGTCAGTCTTGTCGCTTAGTCTGGTGTTGTTTGCTCGATTACATGTCGTGACCTAGGCTTCCGTAGTGCTTGATGAGACCTGCTAGTTCATCTCAACAATAGGCTAAATATTTTAGTCAAGTGCATTAAGTGTACGCTCATCCAAACATTAGTTTGTTTCATTCCTTATCTGGTCACTGAGGATGACTGGATTACAGTTGTGATTTGTATCCAAAGATATGTGTAGGGCGTCCCTGCCCATCCCCTTCTATAGGACACATCAACTTCATTGACCGACTATGCAAACTTCATTATTAGATATATCTTCCAAGAGGTTAACATAGTAGCTAATGGAATGACTGCTTTGTCGTGGAACACTTTTGGATGTCATTGGATGAGAAAGATCCCAAGCCACTGAGGGATATTTATTTTCTGATCCTTCTAAATATATTCACACAAGAATTGTATGAATGATTTGTTTTATTAAAAAAAATAAATTAAAAAAAAATAGAATTATATGCCGCTAGTATAAAAGAAGAACAACCTGCTATCTATATCGTTACAAAAGATGGACACAAGATAGATTTGAAAGAAATAGTTACATAAAGGATAATAAGAATGGTTTTAAAAACAAAGCTAAAGTGCACAAGAGCTTAGTACTAGTTTCATGGGGCATGCTAGAGAGCTTCAGATGCTATATTAGACGCCACATAAGTATGGTAGCAGGGTATGGTTATGGTCATTTGAACTTCCAGAACCTACTAGAATTGAGAAGTAGATGCATGGAAACTGATCTGCGATTATTTATGCATTATTTTGGTATTGTTTGCAAATCATGCTTGGTAGGAAAATAGCATACAGAGTCCTAAATCAAGCAGGGAGGATTGCCTTTCTCCTTCGTCCATACTAAAGTAGCTAGTCCATAGATTTAGGAGGGTCATATTACTTTCTTCTTGGTCTATAAAATTTGATAAAAAGCACATCGTGTGACATTTGGGTGTGGACTCAACCCCATTAACTGGGATGGACTCGTCCTCCATTTGAGAAGATGGGGATGGAAGTCAACACCTCCACCATGCCCTCCGTCAGCCCCTTATCACCTCCTCCCCCAATTTCCTCACACATGGAGGATGGTACATCCACCATAGCCATATGCCTTCCCCTCACTTTATCATGTGCCCATCTTCTACCTCCCTCTTCTTGCTTCTTGCTCTTTTGATAAAGACAATCATACATACATAAATCATGAAATTTCGTAAACATGATGTATAAATCATTCTTGTTAGATATTCATGTTATGCCTCAAAATATTGCTCATGCATATTCATGCTAAGATCACTTTATACCTATGACATTATCATATTTCATAATCGATAGAATTCTTATTTCATATGCTAATTTTGTACCATTAGCAAGACCATGTTTCTTGTGGATGCTAGCTCTAGATGTCAATTTTTTCAATTTTAGAGATTCGTTCATAGTTGTCTGAGAGCCTTTTAAAAAAATTTATATCTTTTTTTAAACTATATATAGATGAAAAAAATAATAAAATTTATACTTTATAAATATGTTGTTTTTTATAAAAATATATTCATGAAATCAATGATCAAAATAAAATATATTTTTTCATATCTCATATGCTGATCTTTATTTTATAAAAAATATGAGTCCATCAGCACTAGATGATTTGCCTGAAAAATATAAAAAATTAAAAATAAATATGGAGCGTAAGATCCATTTGCCTCATTTGTGTTAGATTTTTAAACTTCATTAGAAGAATCAGATTATCCTATTTAAAATATTAAATTATAATCAATTTTTTAATTAATTTAGTAAAATTAAATAATAAAAAGAGGTTATTAATCAGGTGATCGCTCTGATAGACCATCCGGGTATCAAGTAGTTCGAAGTCTTTTTGTTGGGATCAACATGGATTTCTAAAAGAGGAAGGCATGAGTCGATTCTAGAGTTCTTAGGTCTTCTTAGAGAGAGAAAGTGGGTGAAAAAAGAAAAAGTATAGAGAAAAAGTGAAGAAAAAATTTTTATATCTCTCAAAAAAGAAATCTATGATCAAGATCAATCGAGGTCATGTCAAGATGCTCAATAGATCGAGGTTAACAGTGATTAGACACTATGAATTTCTAACAAAGATCGGGTGGGATCCGACCTACTGCATGGATCTCAAAATAATTTTGGATCTCTTTGTAAAGTTCATCTTACATTCATACTGGAGTCTATGGATTAGATAGAGAGAGAAACCCCAAAGGGAGAGGAGAGAAACAAGAGAGAGAAAGAAGAGAGAGAGAGCTCTTCTATCTCTTTCTTCCTTTTTCTTTTCTTTCCTTTTCTTCTCTTCTTTTTCTTCATTTCTTTTCTTTCTTTTTTTGGCCAAACAAGGGAGGGATATAGATGTAGGTTGGTGCTCCGACGGGGTGTGACGACACAACCGAAGGACCAACAATGATAGCCAATAGTGGTGGGGTAGGGGACAATCAGTGGTACAAATCAACCAATAGAAAATCATAGAAAAAGGCCCCAAAAAAGGAGATCTAGAGCTTCTCTTCATTTTTGGTCGTCGGCCTTTCACTGACAATCATGAACTTACTGTGGAGAGTTGTCGAGAGGCTAGGGCACTCGACTTTAAGGGACGACGATGTTGGTGGTTGGAAAAAGCAAAAGAAAAGCTGAAAAATTATAGGATTCTTTCTTAAATGCCATGGGAAGAAGGGAAAGAGAAAGAGAGGTGGGATCGGCATTTACCTTGAACTCTGGTGGCGTCTCCAGCTCCAATTTCTGATATAGTTCTAGGGAAATCGGCATAAACGAGGAAGAAAGAGATAAAGGAAGAAGAGAGGAGGGCCAATGTTCATCATGATATGCCTTGGAGGGGAGAAGGGAAGATTTATAGGAGATTTTTTATAATTTTTGGCAGCCCTAGGAGATCAATTTCAAGCAAGATTCGATCAGGAAGAAGACTTCCACCGGGAGCCTTCGTTCCTTTGTTTTTTTTTTTTTTGTGGAGCCACTTTGACATTTGTGCAGCTGATTTGGATCAGGTTATCACATGGTCCTTATTCAAGTGTAATAGTATGTAAAAGGGCATAATCACTTGTTGATTAAGACTGGCTGGCCTAGAGCTAGGATTACAAAAATGAACACCAATAAAAAATATAAAAGATAATTATGGAAGAGAAGAAAATGTTAGAGAGTAGAATTATATTTGTTTAAAAGAACTCGGCTTTGCCCTCTTGGCACTTTGGAGAATGCCATGAAAGGATAAAGAAAAAAAAGTTGAAAAGCCTGTCACCCAAAGGGCTCAGAAGACACCTCCCCTCTCTAACATCCCACCTTTTTTTTGGTTTGCTTTTTTTGTTAAGACACACCTCTCTCTTCCCTTTAGAAAACACCTCATGCTCCATTAAGAAGAAAGAACACTTTTTTAGTAGAATATGCTTTCAATTTTGCAACAAAAATTCGACAAGTCCAACACTAAAAGATGAAACCTAGTTTTGTTTAGTCTAAGGCTCGCTTTGACTCACTTATACTGGCACCAATTTAGATACTTGATTTTGATCTCTTTACTGACCTTCATATGGTACATTCAAATATTACTCCTCTTCAATTGTAGTTAAAGATGGACTAGTTGGTTTATGGACATCTAGAGTCCATGGTTGGTAAGCCATTCTTGTTTGAGAGTCTATTCCATTTTGGAAAAACTTTTGGTCAGGAGTGGAAAGCTCCCAATAGCTTTTCTTCAAAAGAAAAGTCCCATGTGGGTCGTGATGAGTGCTTTTCTTCCATATAGACTTGGATCCGTTTGTTTGTGCATTTTGTAGGTGCATTTGGAAAGCTATAAGATGAAGTTTCTATCACAAAACTTTTTTCTCCTCAACGAGTGGATTCTAGGTCTGAATTAATTGTTCCCTGCATTGTACTTATGATTCTCTCTTCTTCGGAGATGCTCTCCTATCTTAGATTATTTTTGTTTTCCACACTTGTTTTTCCATTCTTTATTTTATTCCCACTTGTACATTCTCCCATTCTATGTATTAGTCTTCACTCATTCAATTTAATAATTACTTTAGGTTGGGGACCATGTCCAATCTCTTTTCGAAAAAAAACAAGGAAGACTTGGAAGTTTATGGAAGGCTTGATCGCATACCCAGACTTCCATGGCCCTATGCTTTTATACAAATTATGCAAGCATGAGATGTGAAGCAAATGTGTGTCAGACAATTATCTTACAACCTTCACTCTACTATGAGGAATTGCTATCGGTTTGTCTTTTGCTCAAGGCTAACAAATTTGTTATGGATTTCATTGATTATAGTCCTATGCCACTGTAGCCCCAAATTTGGATGCCCCTTGGAGGAGTATGAAGCTTTGTTAAAACTCAGATCTTCTCTCCTTCACTACAACAACTCTTCGCTATCGGCATGGGGAAGAGGGAGAGACTATTGCCTCTGGGAGAGTGTGAGTTGCAACAACAGCATACAACAAGTGTTAAAGCTCATGCTATCGAGCCTTGTAGAATATGATCAACTTCAACTTCAGGATTGGCAATTGAATTTCACCATTTTTTCCTCCTTTCATGAGCTCAACAGCTTAACTTATCCTACAATCAAATTGCATGATCATTATCACAGATAGGTTAGTCTCACCCTCATCCAACTCGTTTTTCTAATTTCTTTTAGTCTATTCATATTTTCTATCATCTTGTCATAAATATTTGATTTGAATTCATTTTCTTTGGAAACTTTGTATTTGACAGATATGTCAGAATTGAGAAAGTTGGAAATCCTTGATCTCAGTTATAATTGGCTCACTAAAAATATTCCATTATTTTTCAAAAATCTATCTTCACTTAGTGTTTTGCATCTAGAAGAAAACTTGTTAAATGGCACATTTAATGTGGAAGATAATAATTTACAAAGTCATATGTAACCATTTCTGTATCATGAGACCATTAACATATTGATTATAGTTTATATATTGTCTTTTTAGTTTATGTTATATGGCTTCTCCTTCATTGAACTTGTTTCTTTAAATTTTTTAGCCTAGTCATATGTTCTATCCTCTTGTTGTAAATATTTCTCATTTAGATTCTCTTCCTTTGGAAACTTTATATTTGACAGCTATATTAGGATTGAGAAAGTTGAAAATCCTTGATCTCTTCTATAACAGACTCAGTGGAATTATTCTGTTATCTCTTGGAAATTTATCTTCACTCAGTGTCCTAATCTAGGAGCCAACATGCTAATGGGCACACTTGATATGGAAGGTAATAATTTATAGACTGTAATTATTTCTCTTTCACAAGATCATGAATATATTTAGTATGATGGTTTATGTTATCTTCTTAGTTTATGTCAGTCTTGCCCTTATCCAACTTGTTTTTCTAATTTTTTTAGCCTATTCATATTTTCCTATCTTCTTGTTGTAAATATTTTTAACTTCAAATTCTCTTGCTTTGAAAACTTTATATTTGATAGACATATCAGGATTTAGAAAGTTGGAACTCCTTGATCTCAGCTTGAATGATCTCGCTGGAACTATTCCATTATCTTTCAAAAATAAGTCATCTCTTAGTGTCCTGAATCTTGAAGGCAACATGCTACACGACGCACTTAATAGAGAAGGTAGTAACTTACAGGATCATCTGCAATTATTTTTGTCATAAGGCCACATTAACAACTTGAGTATAATGGTTTATATATTTTCTTATTGGTTTATGTCTATTACTCTATATTTTAGGCCTGCTAGGATTGCACAAGCTTAGATTCCTTAATCTTGGAGAAAATCAGCTCACAGGAGGGATACCGATAGCTTTGGGAAATTTATCCTCTCGTAATTTCTTATATTTGTTCCATAATAATCTAACGGGTTCAGTGCCTTCACATGGTATAATTTTTATTCATTTGACTAAGATTTTACCATATTCCTTTTTTTTTCTTTTGAGCTTAGACATTTCTCCATATTCAAGATGGGAAAAAAAAAAATCTATGCAAGTTGACTGATGGCTTGGCCAAGCGGAACCATTTTCCTAGTCTAAGCCATGTTTGGCCGAAGTCTATCTTGACTCAGCTAACTTGGTCAAATTAGAAAACTCATTAAATTCACATTCCCCAATTTAAATCATATGATATTTCTAAGTTGGCTTAGGAAGTTAAAATGAGTCTTAATTCATATCAGGCATTTACGCTAAGTTCACATCAGGCATATCCTCACTTTTAAAGTTATCTAGAATCAACAAGTGGAGCATATAAATTTTAAATGGATATTATTTTATCATAATTTTCAAATATTACTTCCTTGATTGCTCGGCAACTTTAACATTTTTTTTTTAATTTATTCTATTTTTGCATTTCATTTATAGTATTTATTTAGCTTGCTCGACTCACCGGTGTTACCAAGTTGACTAACTGAAGTCAAAAAATTAGGAGTAAACAAGAATTGTGTCCCAGGTTTCCTAGCCTTGTTCATATTATGAGCAAAAGGTTTTATTCCTTTTTTAATTTTCTTCTTTTTTTCGCAGTGCTCAGTAGACTGCAGAACCTACGTGAGTTGGATCTATCTGACAACCAACTCAATGGAAGTCTTCCTTTATGTCTGCAGAAACTAGTTTTTCTTCAAAGTATGTATCTTTCTTACAACAACATGAAGGGTAATATTCCACCACGCATCTTTGAGAGTCTTGTTTCACTTGGGTCTTTAGATCTCTCAGGCAACTTATTTGATGGGCATTTCCCATTTTCCTCCTTTTGAAATCTTTCAAAGCCAGAATTCGTTGACTTGTCTAAAGATGAGGAATTATTTATACATCTTGATAGTGGAAAGTTTTGTTCCCTCCTTCCAGCGACAGTACCTCATCTTGTCACATTGTAATCTCGATGCGAACCCCCTCACAACACCGGCTTTACTTGCTTCCCAATATAGGTTACGAGTTCTTGATCTTTCCCACAGTAACTTGATAGGAAATTTTCCCCAATGGTTGTTCGAAAATCTAACCAGACTAGAAGTTCTGAACTTGAGAAATAACTCAATAATGGGTGCATTTCAATTGCCAAAGCATCTGAATATGAGCATATATGCACTTGATCTCTCCATGAATCTCCTCAGTGGACCAATTCCTACAGACATCGGCACAATATTTCCACATATGGTGGACCTGAATTTATCCTCAAATTACCTAACTGGAAATATCCCTTCATCACTGGGTAACATGAGTAATCTGACATACTTGGATTTGTCCAATAATTTTTTATACGGTGAAGTGCCAAATCGCCTGATGATTGATTGCACTGAATTGTACACCTTGAAGCTTTCCAACAACAACTTGCATGGGAAGATGTTTGGTACAAATTATGGTCATGCTTCGCTTTCATGTATTTCTCTAGATGGAAACAAATTTACTGGAACTTTGCCGAGCAATCTGTCAGAGTATCAACAATTATTTATATTGGATGTCCACAATAACCAATTATCGGGTATAATTCCAGACAGTATTGGAAATGTTTACTATCTAAGTTACCTCATCCTTGAAGGAAATCATTTCCATGGCCCAATACCGGATCATTTATGTAATCTAACAATGCTTCAAGTGTTAGACTTATCCCATAATAACCTATCCGGGTCATTACCGCATTGCTTCCAATCATCCGAACTAGTGTACGTCAAGTTTGCTGGGAATGCTTTAACAGGCATAATTCCAAATAGTTATCTCAATTTGTCACACCTTGTAGCATTGGATGTCAGTAATAACCAGCTTTCAGGCGAACTGCCAAGACCGATTGGAGACCAAATATCTTTGGAGATTCTTATTCTTGGCGAAAATTCTCTTGAAGGCCCGGTACCAATTGAGTTATGTAAACTGCAGTCTTTACACATTCTAGATCTTTCGCAAAATAATCTTTCGGGATCAATACCCTCTTGCATTGGCAAAATGCACTTCAGGAAACCTAATTCAGCACATACAGATTCATTTTACCTCGGGTCGGTGGGGTATCCTGGTCCTTGGGAAGTCAATACAGGTGCAGAGGTTTACACAGATGAGATAATTATTGTTGACCTCATCAGTAAAGGCCACTTATACGCCTACAGAATAGATCATTTGCTTTTGATGTCTGCAATTGATTTGTCAACAAACAAGTTGACAGGAAACATTCCACCAGAAATTGGAAATCTAGATGAGCTTGTACAATTGAATCTATCGCACAATCAGCTCACAGGTCCAATCCCTGAAACTTTCTCAAAACTCAATTAGATCGAGAGCTTAGATATATCACACAATCAGTTAAGTGGTTTGATACCCTGGCAATTGACTCAACTACAGTTCTTGGAGGTCTTCTCCATTGCTTACAATAACTTATCTGGATGTACGCCAGATTTCAAAAACCAATTTGCCACATTTAATGTGAGTAGCTATGAGGGTAATATTGGATTACATGGGCCACCACTGGAGAAGACTTGCACCTCTGACTCAAGTCCAACTATTGAAGTCAAAGAAAACCAAGATGGTAGCAGTGTGGATGCATGCCATCTTCTTTGCAATAATTGCAGCGACATTCATGGTTGGCTTATGGGGTTGTATTGCTTTCTTTTTATTTTATCACACTGGACAACACATTCGCATTATATTGGATGGTTATGTGGACTCCTTGACTTGAAAAGATCTTAATGGCAGCACATAAGTGGACTTGCATGCAACAGAATCGCAAGATAAATAGTATCTTGTGCATTTCAGAGAAGCCTTTTTCAGCACTTTGTAATAAAGCAAAACAAGCTTTTGTTCAATGTAATATTTTGAAATCTTTGGTGAAATCTAGCTTGATATAGTTTTTCACTTCTTCTTCCCTCATTGTTATCTAGGTACCAGTCGTATGCATTTTTTTTGTAACGATTACATCATTCATATGCTCTTCGGCAGTCAATTGTAGGTTGTGATGAAGTTGTTTATATCCAATTCTGTTCCATTGTCTCTGATAATTCCAGATCTACCACACTGTATGGCTGCGTAGCTTGTAGAAACTTTCTATCAGACTTGTGATCAATGATTATGAACCTCGAGTTTCTGTCTCAAACCTATCACCCAAAATTGCCTATGTCATCTCCATGGTGGGAGCAATTAAAATTGACCCTTGACCATGAGACCACCACATTGTTGTGTCTTGTATAAATCTTGTGCTCGCACAACTACAAGTTGGGAAGGAATTGGAAATAAACCTGAATTTAAAAAAATTTCTGCAAAATGGGAATTACTATGCTACCATTGACAAATTTTTGGGTCCGAGGTATAATTCATCACTGAAGGAAATTTAATTTTTACTGATAAAGGCGATGTATTGCATTTGATGATTCACTTTGTTTTTTTTTTCTTTTTTCCTTCCTTTTTCCTGTCCAAAAAAATATTGAGCTATTAGCAAACCACTCATAATCAGCTTGCTTGATCAACTGACAAAACTATTATCCATTTGGATCGGTTAAGAAACCTCAACATACAATTGATTGAACATAAGCTATTGTTCTTTGCAACAGTATATTTGGACAGATCAGATTTTTAGGGATTTATCTTTTGCTCGTCTTGTTAGGAACAGTAATTGGCACTAATTACTATCTGTTATCTGCCGTTATCTCTTGTTTCATAGTCTAAAACCATCTGTATCCCTAATATATCTATGAGAAAAATAATTAAAAATATTTGTTGAACTAAATTTTGGTTATTGGTACTAATTCTTGTTTGGTACATTTCATGTCTATGTTGGGTCCAAAATATAGGTTTGCTAGCGACCAACTTCAAGGACACATAACCAACTGATGCGGGGCAAGTCAAAAGGGATTGGAACATTAAGAAGAGGAGCTAAATAGGTCAACTGATGCGGGGCAAGTCCACTTTAAGGGCCGGACGGCTGCCTAACTCTAGAGATTTGGAGCCTCTAATAATTGATTTAAGTGCTTTATAAAACATTAATAATATATTATATTAGTATGTTGTCCTCTGCAAACAAATCTTTGCCATCTAATGACATCAAACAAGCCACCTCTTAGATTGCAGCTGGTCCTCTGTTGGGGTCCTACACCTAAAAGAGTATGCTTTAAAGTTGGTCATGTGTCCTGGAAGTTAGTCGTTAACAAACCTATATTTTGGACCCAATGTAGACATGAAATGTATCAAACAAGAATTAGTATCAATAACCAAAATTTAGTTCAACAAATATTTTTAATTATTTTTCTCATAGATATATTAGGGATACAGATAGGTTTTAGACAATGAAAGGGGAGATAAAACAAGGCTGCTAGCTAAATGGAACAAACAATCAGATCATTCTCCATGGACGATAACGCCAAAGTCTGAGGAAATACAATCAGACGAAGTCATCACACTACCTGGCACCTAACCAGCATCAAAATTGGCAAGCCAATCTGTAACCTAATGAATTCCCTTCCTATGGGTATAATAATTCTCACTTGTGGTCCACCTTGCAACGCCTGTCACCAGCCAGCCACCCAGTAATTAACAGTTAATGAGTCTCGTTCATCTAAGGTGGTCTTGGTCTGTCAAAATGATTTTCCACTGCGCATGCTCCTCCCCGAATTGCTCATAGTTGTACTGAAGGAACAATAATTTCATGAAAGGTTCTTGCTTATAGTCCCCCAGATTACATCTCCTATCCTCTATGATCACTTATTAAGAAACCAGATCCTGCTTTGTCATTTTCCTCTTTTGCAGACCATCAAATTAATCTTCAGTGTTCGAAGGGAGGGTAGCCCCAAGATAAATTAAATGATTCTGGAGGTTAAATTGCCTTGAAGGACAGGGATTCCTCATGCCAAGCCTGAATGGAGCTCCTATCTTGACGGGTTTGTTAGCATTCCACGGTTTGAGCCTCGGAATGTCCAGCAATTTTCGCAGCCCAATCGAGTACGAACTCAATTCCGGTCAGTCACCAGGCCAATATTGCGAGGTGGGTACATGACACACGGCTGCGCACCCCACGGTGCTTGGTGCCACAAGATATATATGCACGTCCCACGGTGCTTGGTGCCACAAGATATGATATGCACGTCCCGCGGTGCTTGGTGCCACAAGATACGCACGCCCGGCGGTGCCTAACAACAAAACCTCCAAAAAGGGTTTTCTTAGAATCACATCAGAGGCATTAGCAATAAATAATTCAAAACATCTATTAAACTCAACCAAAATAGATTTAACAGCAAACAACCATTATTAAACTCAGAAGGCAAAAAAAAATCAAAGCTAAACAACATTCATTAACAACATACTTCATAAATATCATCAATCAAGAATGATAATGAGACATAACATGATATTATATTCCATAAACTTCCCTCAACTAAAGAGAAATTGAACACTATTTGTTCCTAAGCTTTCCTGGTGCATAGCTCATAACCCAAAGTCCAAGGGACTCCTCAACATCTTAAAGATAAATAAAATTATGAGCTACTAGCTAGTAACTCTACCATCTATAGTTGGATCGAGTGTATAAATAAAATATGTAAATAAATAAAAATTGATCTATAGTTCTACAAAGAAAATAATTTTGAATCAAAATAGGAGTTCCATATTTGTCTTATGAATAATCAAAAAATATGAGGCACGTATACCTTCAAAATTGAAGTGCAATAGCTAGCTTTTAATACAAAATATTGCATCAAGGCTTCAGGATGAGCTGATGTGATGGAGAGGGAGCATTGGACCGGTTGTCGGGATGCTGTAGGAGACCCGCAAAAGAAGTCCTCTCACATCGGAGAAGGGTGCTCTGGCAAGGGATGCTCCGATGCTTAAGTCAGTCGGAGCTTGAGCATAGTAGAAGAGAGAGAAGATATGGGAGCTTGATGAAGCTTGGCTTAACATAGCGTGAAGTAGCATAGTATATCATAATGTACTGTGAGAGTCTCCTTCTCACCTCTTTATATAGAGAGGTGCTGGATTTTGTTATGCTTGAACCAATCGTTTGTCAGGATAGAGTGTCCATCCACTAACTGGATTATTAGTTATAGGTGTTTGTTATCTGACGTGACCACATTCTAGAAGTTTGTTAGGAGATTCCATCTGATTGCCCAAGTGGCCTAACGGGTCGGTGGACTAAGGTTGGCCCATGGTCGATGTGCTGTCCTGATTAGACTGTGACAAGATGGATCGTGGGAGCCTTATCTTTTGTAGTCGGCGGGATCCCGACTTGGAAGTCGATGGGAGTCTGTATCAACGTTGGTCGTAGAACTTCATTCCTATAATTGGTGGAATATCAACCTAGAGGTCAATGGTACCCCCAAGCTAAGGATCAGACGAAAGCCAATGAAATCACTTCATTCCAACATTCAATAATAGATTTGATGGTGCTCATCATCAAGGTCCTCATCGGTGTTTTCGCCAGCCTGAGATTTTCGAGGATGAGTCCAAAGGATATTGGCTAAGGTGGCATGACCCTGTAATACTTGTCTCCTACTTTTAAGTTTGAAATGGTCACTTTGAGCAAAGAAAGTAGTCCTCAGAAAGAGTTTGTAGAGCTTGTCCGAGTCATTTGGTCTTCAGATGAATTGCTGCGTCGCTTCACAAAATTTGATTTTGATTTGACAAGTCACTTTGTGAATCGCATCTTAATTATTTTGAAGAGATTCAGTGTTTCATAAATCCTAGAGCATTTATGATGGATGGATGGCTCGAGGTAGATTATTATTCTACCTCAAAAGATGCTTTTGGTGGTTACAGATCCACTATCTATATGATGCCACTTATCGAATATTGGTTGACCCTGACTTTAGACGCCAGAATTTCTGCATTATTTTTAGGTAAATCTGAGCTCTATTCTCCGAGATGTATGTGGCCTAATGAAAATTTTTGAGGTCCACCCTAAACTGATTTTTTGGCTATATTTCTGCCAAGTCATTTGTCGATTGACCTTTGACCTTGTAGTTTGTTATCGGATCATTTGAGACATTCATCCATAGAGGTCCTAATCTGGGTCAGGATATCTCTTCATTGTTTAAAGTTTATTTCATTCGAAGTTATGCTTTTCAAATGAGAACCGTTCTTGAAGTCATACCTTTTGCCAATATAGATTTCAAAGTTTATTTCGATATGGTTGGGTAGAATCTGCCAAGTCGATAACTTCATTCATGTCCTCGAATCAATTCTGAGGATCTCATTTATGGAGATCCTAACATGGGTCAGGATGTCTTCTTGTTATCGTCAGATCACTTTTGACTAATATCTAAAGGTCTCAGTCTGAGCCGAGATATCTTCAAGATTTGCTAGTGGAGGTCCTAACTTGGATCAGGATATCTTCTTATCATTGGTGCCTCGCCGACTAATATTTCGAAGATCTTAGCCTAAGCTAAGATATCTTCGAGGGATCGATCGAATCCGATTCAGTCGATGGAGGTCCTAACTTAAATCAAGATAACTCCCTATTATCGATGCCATGCCGAACAAAATTTTGGAGGACTCAGCCTGAACCAAGATATCTCCAAGGGATTAGTTCTCTAATCCAGTCGTTAGGGTTCAGACAAATGTTTGAATATATATCTCGTGATTATTGTAGTACTTGGCTCATGGTTGAGGATATGTAATTGTTGCTGATTGTTGTCTGCTTTCGCTCTTTTATGGATGAGGAGCATTAGTTGGTGATGAGAGATCTCCAAAAAGTTAGCCCCATCATTATCATCCTCATGGGATTTCTGGAGGGTTAACCCCATCGTCATCATCCTTTACCTTCACTCGACTCATCTATAGACGAGGAGTGCTAGTCAACCATGTGAGGTCCTTAGAGGGTTATCTCCTATTATTGTCGTTCTCCACCTCTGCTCAATTCATTCATGGATAAGAAGCACCAAATGGCTTTGTGGGGTCCTTAGAGGGTTATCTCCTATCATCATCATCATCAGTCTCTACTCGACTCATCTATGGATGAGGAGCGTCATATGGCTATGTGGGATCTTCGAAGGGTTATCCCCTATTCTTCATCATCCTCGACCTCCACTCAACTCATCTACGGACAAGGAGTGCCAGATGGCCATGTGGGATCTTTGAAGGATTATCTTCTATTATCATCATCCTCGAACTTCACCCAACTCATTCGTAGATGAGGAGTGCTAGGTGGCCATGTGAGATCTCCGAAGTGTTATCCCCTATCATTGTCATCCAACCCTTTTGACTTGTACAAAATATATCATCATCCTCTACCTTTTGTCATGAACAAGGCTCAAGATCATGTTGATAACACCAACCATGAGTCAATTGTTATTGTTTTCTCATCAGACTAGCATTGAGGTGGTTCCTCAAGTGCACGATTCAGTCGCTCTTGGACATATTTTTCGAGATAGCCTCATCGGATTAGGTTCTCAATCTCATCCTTCAGCTAGATGCACTCCTCAATATCATGGTAGTGGTCACAATGGATGCGGTAGTACTTTCACTTGTTCCATTAAGTTCATGGGATCTTCATTGTCGGAGGTCAATGAAGGTATGCTTCACCTTCAATCTCTCAAGGGGCAATCAGCGAGCTATAGCTATTGTAGTGCTGAGATGGACTCCTTGATCGTGAAGCTTTTGCTAATCAAGAGGATTCTACTTCAGTCTGATTTGAGCATGTGTCTATTGGAAAATGTATCCTAAAGCTAATTATCTATCTATAGATAATTAAACTCTTTATAATTTATATATAAATTATTAATGAATAAAAGTTAATTTTGGCAAGTTCAACAAAAAAGTATATTTTTCTTTGAACTCTTGTGCTATGATGAAATCCTTAGAACTATAATATAATCAAAAAAGAAGGATTTATTAAATAGTTTCTAAATTTGTTGGTGATCAAATGATATATTATTAACAAGGACAATAGTGTTTATCGAGTATAGGTCGTTGTGTACCATATGAATTGATTATCTTCTTAAGCAAAGAGTATAGAGACACAGGTATAGCATACGGTTAAGATGTAGGAGTACATTATCACTAAGCAGTGACTGACCTGCGGAGCACTCTGCTGTCTAGGATAACTTACGAAAGATATAGGTATAAGTATCCCTTTGACCTGAGATCATGATGGTGACTTGTAAATAACTCACTATGCTTTAGAGCCGACTACCTATATTTTTAATACAATGATGGAAGGCTACTAGATACAGTCAAGTACTTGTGAGGTCGGTGTGTGAGTTAAGATGGGATGGACCCCTCCAGTTTATAAAAATTAATACATCACTGTATCTCAATCCAGTAAAATCTTGGCCAGAATAATTCTTATGATATATCACAGGATTTGAAAATGATTGAAATACAATGAGAATGACTATTTCAGGATTGACAGTTAAATCCTAGATCACATTGAGCATTAAGATCAAAGGGATGAATTATATAGTAACTATATGCTGAGGTTCTTGAATGTTGCTTTACAATAATTTGACCTATCCGTACGTCAGGTATCATTGCTAGATAGTCATTTTGATTAGTATAAAAAAAGATTTCTATACTACCAGTTTAGTATTCGAACCTATAGAGTCACGCACAAAGTCAAACAATATAGAAAAAAATTGATCAGATATTTATATATTCAATTTAGAATTATGAAACTTGATTGAACATATAAATTTATTTAATTAAGAATTAACTTATAAATCATATGGAATTAAACACTGACTATGTGCAGCTAGCACTGCACATGAGGTGCAGGTTTGATTTTAGGGATAAATTTGATCAAATCTATTATTCAAAGAATTATGAAAGATTGGATTTGACTCCTAATTACTTTAGATTAGATCTAAATTAATTGAGCTTGATTTTATTGAGGCTAAATTGGATTAATTATCCAAGTTAGACTTAGATCTAAATCTTAATTAGATTAGGATTAGCAGTCTTTTCGAATTTAGTTTGAATCAAATTCGAATTAGATACGAATTGAGCCCAAACTTAAACCAAATCAGATTTAGTGCAATTTGTTGGGAATAGTGTCCCAAAGTCAAAAGTCAGCCTGTTGACGGTTGTGCTCTTTTTGTATTAGTATATAAATTATAAATAAATAAAAGTTATTTTGATATTTTTCATCACAAATTATTTCATCTTCTAATGAACTCCTGTGTTGTGATGAAGTCCTTAGGACTATTTAGACTCGATAAAGGAGGATTTATCGTTTAGTCCTTAAACCTGTTCGCGACCAAATGATACATTGTTACCAAGGACAACAATGTTTATCGAGCATAGGTCGTTGTGTGCCATATAGGTTAGTTGTCCTCTTAATCAAGGAGTGTAGAGACACTGGTATGGCATATAGGTGAGATGTAAGGGTACATCTGCACTGAACGTGATCGATTCCGGAGCTATTTCTGCTATCAAAATTTGCTCCGATGGGATAGGGGTATAACTATCCCTCTGACCTGAGACCACCACGGTGACTTGCAAGCAACTCACTGCACTTAGGCACTGGACTACCTGAATTTTTAATTCAGTGACGGAAGGCTGCTGGGTGTAGTCAAGTACTTGACTTGTCGGTGCGTGTGTCAAGATGGGATTGACCACTCCAGTTCAGGAGCTGTGTATAGTCGTGTTTCAATTTAGCAAAATCTTGGCCAGGGTAGTTCTAGTGAGGAGTCACAGGACTGTTTGAGTTGAGCACGATTCGGATGATCTAATCAGGGTTGACAGTTTAACCCTGAATCATCCTAAACACAGGGGTCAAAAGAAATGAATTATACAGTAACCATATTCACGTAGGTTCTGAATATTGTGATTGTGACTATTCGACCTATCCGAATATCGAGTACCATTGCTAGATGCTCACTTCGATTAGTACAGAAATTGATTCCTGTGCTACCGGCTTAGGTTCGAACCTGCGGGGTCACACATATTAGAAGTTTCTATCTGATCTGATGGCTGATGAAGAGTCCTAATATTTGTGGACTATGAGTCCTACGTGTCTGGGACTCTATAATCGAGAATCAAGATTCTCTGATCACAAGTCCCACACATTTTGGGTACCGGGGTCAAGAGTCCCACTGGTTTGGGACTCTTCGATCAAGGTTTCATATCGATAGACTTTGATACCCGATTGTCCATCGGATTTGGACTCAGTATTTATGAGAGATTTAATTAATAATTTGATCATTAATTAACTCAATTTGATTGAGTAATTATTTTTGGATCAAGTCCAATTGAATTGGATTCAGTTGGGTTTGACCCGATTAGGTTGAGTTGACCTAATCGTCGAGATAGTTTGGTCCCTGATTTGATCAGGGGTTAGATTTAGTCAATTCCTAATTTGATTAGGATTTTATTGAGCCTAATTAAGCCTAATTAAGTTGAGTTTAATTTAATCTAATTGTACTTAACCTATTTTGATTAGGTTGGTTCAATAAAGATTAAACCACCATTTGAATTCAAATCCCTGCACCACCTCATATCTCTGCGCCCATTTGAATTCACGAGAAGAAACTTCTCATGAATTTTCTCTCATGCAAAGCCCTCCCCACGCCCCACATTTGTGCACCACATAGGTGGATAAGGATAGTTGGTTGGCCATTCAAATTCAAAACAAAGTTTGAATTTGAATGAGCAACCAATCCATGCGCCATGTTCTTATCCTCTTTAGCGCCCCATATCTTACACGAGAAAGAGTTTCTCGTGAAACCTTTCCATGCACAAAGCAGCCACGCACCTTCTCTTCTCATGCCCAAGTGGATAGGGATGAGTTGGTTTGCATTTGAATTCAAATTTGATTTGAATTCAAATGTGTAACCACTTGTCTTTATCCTCTCACGCGGATAAGACACGTTCTACGTTGTTTTAAAAAGAGGAGAAGGATGGGGTGTGCATAGAATTTTTTGGAGAGAAAGCCTGGGGTGTGAGGAAGCTTTGTGCATGAGGTGAAGGTCCAAAACCTTTCGAGAGAAAAAGAAAGAAAAGAAAGAAAAGTGGACGCAGGGTTTTCAGTGAGTTCCCTAGGGTTTCAGCCTGGGGTTCGGGAAGTGAGGAAGTGAGCTACGAGTATCGTGAGCCCACCAAATTCAAGGAAAAGCATCATTAACCTCTCAAGCATGTTTGCTGATGATCCAGAGCATCCAAAGAATCGACAGACATGGATCGAAGGAGTTCGATTAGCATCGGCCGTCGAAAGGGCTCTACAACGAGCTAGCACTCGTGAGGAGCCGATCAGATCGAGAGCTTCGTGTGGATAATCCGCAGAGGCCAGACATATTATGTGGATATATTACGATGATCAGATCCTCTCGACGGTGATCAGATTACGGTGATCGACTATCCGCACAAAGGTATTGTGTTTTGAACACAGAACAGTAAATTATTTACTGTTCAAATTTGAATTTCAAATTTAAATGCATGCATGCTATATATCATATTTAGATCCTAGTGTAGGGTAAATACATGTTAATTAATTAGATTAATTAATTATTTTTACTGTAAAATAGTGATTTTGAAAAAATTTTAAAATTACCATTTTACCCCTGCACTCAAGTTTTGCTTCAAATGGTATTAGAGCAGGTCCTAAGATATGATATATGAATTTGCATGCATAGATTAAGTTGTAATCTAAAAGTTTAAATTTAAAATTTAAAATTTGAAATTTGAAATTTGAATTTTGAAAGTTGTTTGAAATTCAAAATTCAAAAAATTTGAAATTCAAAATTTGAAATTTGAATTTGGAAATTTGAAATTCGAAATTCAAAATTCAAAATTCAAAAATTTAAAATTTAAAATTTTAAAATTTGAAATTTGAAATTTGGTTGAAATTTTAAATTTGAAATTCAAAATTTAAAATTCAAAATTTGAAATTCAAAATTTTAAAATTTGAAATTTGTTTGAAATTTGAAATTCAAAATTTAAAATTTGAAATTTGAAATTTAAATTTTGAAATTGATATATTTAGATATACTTGATCCAAGTAGCAAGTAATCTAATTGGGTTGGTTGCCATGGCCGTCCGATCATAGGAGAAAAGTAGGGTTTAAAGGCCCTCTCCTCTCATTCGATGGGGTCTCCTATGGCGGTAGGGGTACAGCTGTAATTATATCCCATACAGATGAAGCAGCGAAAAGACTTAATTATAAAAATTCAATTGTAAAATTTATCATGAATGTGTTAGATTAGATCTAAAGAAATATTCATGATTTATTTTGATTGAGTTATTTTCTGTTATGTAATTAGCAATAGGATTGCTATTTATGAAATGTGCTGATCTATTTGTGAAATGAGTCAACATATTTGATGAACAGAAAATAAAACCTTTCAAATTTAAAAATTATTTTTGAAGTGCCAAATCCTGACCCATCAGCCCAAATACTTAATTAAAAGAATTAAGTATTGTCAAGTTGATCTAGAATTATGAATTAAGACCTAAGACAATTGCATAAACTTGTGGACCAATGGGTTAGATGGATTAGGTCCATAATTGGATTAGATCTAAGGTTAGCTTAAAGAAATAGACTAAATTAGAGTAATTGGTCAAATCTAATCAAAAGTTGAATTAGATTAGGTCAAGGACACTCTAGACTCAACTCCAATAGTTGTAGTTGAATGGGTCCATGTCTTTAACTAGACCAAGATGGACTTAATTCATGGCTACGTGGTGGAACCCTATTTACTAAGTTGATCAAATTAAAACTAATGAACTGGTTGGTGTCTAAGGTAAGTTCGGCAGTTTGACCAGTGGTTCTTAAGTGGGAGCTACTCGCATTGATTCAATCTCTGACGAGTTAATGGCATATCCCCACCATCGATCTCACTTACCTGGCCAACCTGGTAAGTTAGGTTTTGATTAGATCACTTGGTGATTAGGGCTCACCCATGTCATTAGGTAAATCGATGTGACTGATTTAGATGCTCCTAATGCCAGCTTTAATTAAATCTTTTTTAATCTGACTTGGTGAAGTCAGTGGGAGGATTGAAATTGGCTGGTTAATTTTTTCTCTTCTATCCTTTAATAAAATCCTCAAAATTATTAGGTCCCTAAAATGATTAAGTTATAGTGATAACTAAGTCATAGCCTTCCATTAAGTGAGTGATAATGAGTCCATTAGTTTAATAATCATTGGAGGCCCAAAGGCCTGGTGCTTATTCACTAATAGAATTATCATTCATAGTATGATAATTTGGTTTGAGTCTTTCTGATGGTGGTCAGGTTGGCCGGTCAAAGTCGGGCCTGATCATTTATTGGTCCGATTCACCAAATTAAGTCATGTTAATGGTTGGACCTAAGCAGATCTTTTCAGTGGAGGTCAAAGCCTACTAATTAGGTTCTGGGGCAAAATTGATTACTAGAAGTTGTTTAGAGAAACAACTGGTTATAAACCTACCCATAGATGCACATGGGTTGACCAACCAAAGTTGGGCTCGTGTGTGGTCTGTGTGGATTCTAGTACCCACTAAGGAATTAAAGTAATTCCTCGAATTGGAGGTTGAGGCTACCAGTTCGTAAAAATATTGGGAGAAACTTTAGACTAAAGTCCAAGTCTTTAGTATTAATAATTTATGTACTAATAGAGGTCTGGTTTTCCTTTATGCAGCTATGACCACTACTCTATCACTCCGGTCATTATTAGATAATGACAAGCTCATAGGATCTAATTTTGATAGCTGGTATTGAAAATTAAAAATCATCCTTGAGCATGAGCGGATCCTCTATGTAGTAACAGATCCGACACCCGAAGAGCCAGCCTCGAACGCTAGAGGGACGGTCTGAGACACTTATCAGAAGTGGCTCAACAACCGCACCAAGGTTCGATGCATAATGCTGGCGGCAATGAATGATGAGTTCAGCCGCAGGTTTGAGAATGCCCAGCCACAGGAGATGCTTCAAATATTGAACGACACTTTTGGCACGCCTGACAATGTTGAAAGGCACAAAACTAGTTGTGTCATTTTCAATGCTCAGATGAGGGATGGGGCCTCAGTCACCGATCATGTACTGTACATGATCGAAATGATTGAGTGCCTGAGTAAACTGGACTTTCCCCTACACGAGCAGCTCGGTAAGGATGTGATCCTTAATTCATTGCCCAAGTCCTTCCTCCCCTTACTCATTTTCGAATGACAAAGTCTGCAGTGAACTACCACGGCTTGTTGGGGTTGCTGCAGAACTTTGAGAAGGACCACCAGCTCCATAAAGAGTCGGTGAATGTTGTGGGAGGGTCTTCTTCTGATCGTCGACCCTTTAAGAAAGGAAAGAAGAACAAGAAGAAGAAGAATAAGAAGGTGCAGCCGCATGCTGGGACGTCTGCACAGGGTCAGACCAAGAAGCGCAAGCCCGATCAGAGCCAGGCAGAGTGCTTCTTTTGCAAGAAGCAGGGGCACTGGAAGAGGAATTGTCCTCTATACATTGCCTCCCTGGACCTGAACAGGCCGAAGAAGAAGCAAGGTAATTATATGATAACACCTTGCAACTTTTTCATTTGTGATACTACTGCCTGGGTATTGGATACGGGAAGCCCTTATCATATTTGCAATTTGATGCAGGGTCTGCAGGTCAGTAAGAGATTTGATGACGGTGAGAGGTTCCTAAATGTTGGAGATGGAAGCAAAGTTTCAGTTCTAGCTTTAGGAATCATGAACCTTATAATCAATTCTCGTAATGTAATTCTGAGTGAATGTCACTATTGTCCAAGCTTTTTATTAAATATTATTTCTGTAGGCCTTTTGGCCATGTACGGTTATGAATTTTTAATAAAAAAAAATGTTTGCAATATCATTTTGAATGGTGTTACAATGTTTGTTGGATAAATAAATAATGAAATTTACTTACTATCAAACCCTGTTAATGTGGTTCAAATCTCTGGTAAATGCTCTAGAATAGATAATGTGTAAGAAGTCTACCTTTGGCACTGTAGGCTAGGTCATATCAATAGAACAGGATAAACAGGTTGGCTCAAGAAGGAATTCTTGAAGTTGGTGATTATGAATCACTTCCAACCTGTGAGTCCTGTCTTCTTGGAAAGATGATCAAATCATCTTTTACTGGAAAAGGTGAGCGAGCTAGTGAACTCTTGGGTCTGGTACATTCTGATATATGTGAATCCATGAACTCAAGTGCAAAAGGTGGATATTTCTACTTCATAACCTTCACAAACGACCTATTGAGGTATGGGTATGTCTACTTAATGAAGCATAAGTCGGAGTCATTTGAAATGTTTAAACTATTCTGAAATGAGGTAGAAAAATAAACTGGAAAGTGTATTAAAACTCTTCGATCTGATCGAGGAGGTGAATACCTTTTCAATGATTTTCTGACATATCTTGGGGAGAATGGGATTCTCTCTCAGTGGACTCCTAGAACACCACAGCATAATGGTGTGTCTGAAAGGAGGAATCGGATCTTGTTGGACATGGTTCAATCCATGATGGGATTTGCTGGTCTGCTGATCTCCCTCTGGGATATGCACTCGAATCGGCTTGTTACCTTCCAAATAAGGTTTCATGTAAGTCTGTAACCAAAATGCCATATGAGTTATGGATAGGACGTAAGCCAGTACTCTCGCACCTTAAGATTTGGGGGTGTCCGACTTATGTTAAACGTTTAATTATGGACAAGCTTGGACCTAGGTCTGACAAGTGTAATTTCATAAGGTACCCAAAAGAGACCAAAGGATATTATTTCTACCTAGCTGATGAGCAAAAGGTGTTTGTCAGCCTTAAGGCAATCTTTTTAGAAAAGAAGTTCCTTGGTGAAGGGACTGTTGCCTCTAAGGTCGAACTTGAGAAAGTTCGATAGGTGGAAAAATTGACACAAGTAGCTGAACCTGAACTGGATTTGATTAGATCAGATCCAAAGCCCATTGTTCCTGCACCCTTAAGGCAGTCTGGTAGAGTACCACATCAACCGGACAGATACTATGGTTTCTTGATCCGGAATGGAGATCCTATCGAACTTGATGAAAATGATGAGGATCTGATCACCTACATAGATGCAATGCAGAGATCTGACTCTGAGAAATGGCTAGAGGCCATGAAATCCGAAATGGAGTTCATGAAGGTCAACGATGTGTGGACATTGGTTGACCCACCCGAAGGAGTAAAACCCATAGGGTGTAAATGGGTCTTCAAGAGAAAGAGGAGCGCAGACGAAAAGGTGGAGACCTATAAAGCCCATCTGGTTGCCAAGGGATATCGTCAACGTTATGGTATTGACTATGATGAGACATTTTCTTCTGTGGCAATACTCAAATCCATTCGGATTATGCTTGCGATAGCTGCCCATCTGGACTATGAAATCTGACAGATGGATAAAAAAATAGCTTTCCTAAATGAAGAGCTAGACGAAGAGGTGTATATGATACAACCTGAAGGATTCACATCCACAGATGAGTCTAAGGTGTGCAGGCTACAGAGGTCCATTTATGGACTTAAGTAGGCATCCCGAAGTTGGAACATATGTTTTGATAAGATGATCAAGATGTATGGCTTCGTTAAGAATGGAGAAGAGCCCTACATTTATAAGTGGGCTAATAGTGCAGTAGTAGTATTTCTTGTATTGTATGTGGATAACATTCTCTTAATCGAAAATGATATCCCTGCATTACAGGGAATAAAGATTTGGCTGTCGTCATAATTCTCCATGAAGGATCTGGGAGAAGCTTCCTACATCCTAGAGATAAGGATCTATAGGGATAGATCTAAAAGACTGCTTGGCTTATCCCAATCCACATACATTGATACTAAGCTGAAAAGATTCAGCATGGAGAATTTCAAGAAAGGCTATCTACCGATAGGCCATGAAATTTCTCTCTCGAAGAGGGATTGTCCAACAACACCTCAAGAGAGAGAGCGTATGAATAGAATTTCATATGCTTCGATAGTGGGATCTATCATGTACGTCATGACATGTACACGACCAGATGTGGCATACTCACTAGGGGTAGTGAGTAGATACCAATCTGATCCAAGAGAGAATCACTGGAAGGTTGTTAAAACCATCCTGAAGTATTTAAGAAATACTAAGGACCAGTGGCTTATTTATGATAAATCGAACTTGAGATTTATAGGGTTTACAGACTCTAGTTTTCAGTCTGATCACGATGACAGTAAGAGTGTTTCGAGATTTATTTTTACCCTTAATGGTGGGGCTGTCTGCTGGAAAAGTTTCAAGCAGCACACAGTGGCTGATTCAGTTTGCGAGGTGGAGTATGTCGCTGCATCAGATGCTGCCAAAGAAGTGGTGTGGCTGAGAAAATTCATCATCGAGCTCGGAGTAGCATCCTCCCTTGTTGGTCCAGTTCTTCTCTACTGTGACAGCTCTGGAGCCATTGCTCAGGCGAAGGAACCAAAGGCACACCAGCGGACGAAGCATATTCTACGCCGCTACCATCTCATCCGAGAAATCATGGATCGAGGTGACGTCGACCTTCAGAAGATCGACAAGAAGGAGAACCTGACCGACCCATTCACTAAAGCCATTACGGTGAAGGAGTTCGACAACTTCAAGTCGAAGATGGATATTAGATACTGCACCGATTGACTTTAGGTCAAGTGAGAGATTGTTGGGAATAGTGTCCCAAAGTCAATCATCAGCCTATTGACGGTTGTGCTCCTTTTATATTAGTATATAAATTATAAATAAATAAAAATTATTTTAATATTTTTCATCACAAATTATTTCATCTTCTAATGAACTTCTGTGTTGTGGTAAAGTCCTTAGGACTATTTAGACTCGACAAAAGAGAATTTGTCGTTTAGTCCTTAAACTTATTCGCGACCAAATGATACGTTGTTACCAAGGACAACAATGTTTATCGAGCATAGGTCGTTGTGTGCCATATAGGTTGGTTGTCCTCTTAACCAAGGAGTGTAGAGACACTGGTATGGCATACAGGTGAGATATAAGGGTACATCTGCACTGAACGTGATCGATTTCGGAGCTATTTTTGCTGTCAAGATTTGCTCCGATGGGATATGGGTATAACTATCCTTCTGACCTGAGACCGCCATGGTGACTTGCAAGCAACTCACTGCACTTAGGCACTGGACTACCTGAATTTCTAATTCAGTGATGGAAGGCTGCTGGGTGTAGTCAAGTACTTGACTTGTCAGTGCGTGTGTCAAGATGGGATTGACCACTCCAGTTCAGGAGCTGTGTACAGTCATGTTTCAATTTAGCAAAACCTTGGTCAGGGTAGTCCTAGTGAGGAGTCACAGGACTGTTTGAGTTGAGCACGATTTGGATGATCTAATCAGGGTTGACAGTTTAACCCTGAGTCATCCTAAACATAGGGGTCAAAAGGGATGAATTATACAGTAACCATATTCATGTAGGTTCTGAATGTTGCAATTGTGACTATTCGACCTATTTGAATGTCGGGTACCATTGCTAGATGGTCACTTCGATTAGTACAGGAATTGGTTCCTGTGCTACCGACTTAGGTTCGAACCTGCGGGGTCACACATATTAGAGGTTCCTATCTGATCTGATGGCTGATGAAGAATCTTAATATTTGTGGACTATGAGTCCTACATGTCTGAGACTCTGTAATTGAGAATCAGGATTTTTTGATCACGAGTCCCACACATTTTGGGTACCGGGGTCAAGAGTCCCTCTGGTTTGGGACTCTTCGATCAAGGTTTCATATCGATGGACTTTGATACCCGATTGCCCATCAGATTTGGACTCAGTATTTATGAGAGATTTAATTAGTGATTTGATCACTAATTAACTCAATTTGATTTTGTAATTATTTTTGGATCAAGTCCAATTGAATTGGATTCAGTTGGGTTTGACCCGATTAGGTTAAGGTTGACCTAATCGTCGAGATGGTTTGGTCTTTGATTTGATCAGGGGTTGGACTTAGTCAATTCCTGATTTGATTAAGATTTTATTGAGTCTAATTAAGCCTAATTAAGTTAGGTTTAATTTAATCTAATTATACTTAACCTATTTTGATTAGGTTGGTTCAATTAAGATTAAACCACCATTTGAATTCAAATCCCTGCACCACCTCATATCTCTGCTCCCATTTGAATTCACGAGAAGAAACTTCTCGTAAATTTTTTCTCATGCAAATCCCTCCCCACGCCCCACATTTGTGCGCCACATAGGTGGATAAGGATGGTTGGTTGGCCATTCAAATTCAAAACAAAGTTTGAATTTGAATGAGCAACCAATCCATGCGCCATGTTCTTATCCTCTTTAGCACCCCATATCTTACATGAGAAAGAGTTTCTCATGAAACCTTTCCATGCACAAAGCAGCCATGCACCTTCTCTTCTCATGCCCAAGTGGATAGGGATGAGTTGGTTTGCATTTGAATTCAAATTTGATTTGAATTCAAATGTGTAACCACTTGTCTTTATCCTCTCATGCAGATAAGACATGTTCTACATTATTTTAAAAAGAGGAGAAGGATGGGACGTGCATAGAATTTTTTGGAGAGAAATCCTAGGGCATGAGGAAGCCTTGTGCATAAGGCGAAGGTCCAAAACCTTCCGAGAGAAAAAGAAAGAAAAGAAAGAAAAGTGGGCGTTGGGTTTTCAGTGAGTTCCCTAGGGTTTCAGCCTGGGGTTCAGGAAGTGAGGAAGTGAGCTACGAGTGTCGTGAGCCCACCAAATTTAAGAGAGAGCATCATCAACCTCTCAAGCATATTTGTTGATGATCTAGAGCATTTAAAGAATCGACAGACATCGATCGAAGGAGTTCGATCAGCATCGACCGTCGAAAGGGCCCTACAATGAGCTAGCACTCGTGAGGAGCCAATCAGACCGGGAGCTTTGTGTGGATGATCTACATAGGCCAGACATACTATGTGGCTATATTACGATGATCAGATCCTTCCGACGATGATCAGATTGTGGTGATCGACTACCCGCACAAAGATATTGTATTCTGAACACAGAACAGTAAATTATTTACTGTTCAAATTTGAATTTCAAATTTAAATGCATGCATGCTATATATGATATTTAGATCCTAGTGTAGAATAAATATATATTAATTAATTAGATTAATTAATTATTTTCACTATAAAATAGTGATTTTGAAAAAGTTTTAAAATTACCATTTTATCCCTGCACTCAAATTTTGCTTCACAATTAGCTATATATGTTTACCAGATATTCTCTCACCTATATGGCTGATCAAAATGGAGGGGAGGATGTTGGAAACAGCCCTCTCCCCTTGGGCATGTGGCATGGTGAAAGGAGGCTCAAGTTGGTGCCTCTCCTACTTCAACTAGGAAACCTTATAGTTTAGGAAGTTTGAATTTGATTCAAATATAGAGAGTCCTATTCTTAATCCATGAAGGTATTTGATTTAATTTAAAAACTCTTATCTATTTAAAAAAGGATGCGGAGAAGAAAAAAAATCAATCAAGCATTGGTCTGGACGTGAGATCATTGGGCATCCCCTCTCCTTGGGCATCACCTCTCCCTGGGCATCTCTCTCTTCTTGGGCATCCATCCTATCCCTTATGGTGTGGTGTGTGGGCTCCTTCTAAGATTTTAAAATTAGATCTCAAAGCTCTCCTTCTTTCTTCTTGAAGAGTTCTTCATCTCTTTCTCCTATGTTGCTTGATGTACGTGCAAAGTAAAGGATCTACGCATTCGGATCTCACGAAGCAAATCGATTGAGGAATTTTTTCTACCTTGATCAAGTCTTCCACTGTGAATTAAGGTTAGATTTCATAAATATTATAAAAATTTTAATTACTAATCTATTCAATTTTCTTTCTGACATTCGATACGATTGGATAATATTTTCTTAAACTGGCATTAGAGCCTGGCTGTATGTCATGATCGCATAGTTTAATTTTTTAGATTTTTAAAATTTTTTAATCTAATTTTAAATCAAAATTTTTGATATGGTTAAATCTTATTTTGATCTAATATTCTCTATATATTTTTGATCTGATTTTGATCAGATTATCGGATCGAAATCAATCCCTAAAAATGATATGTTAAAAATCTATTTTAGCAAAATTTTCTATATAGATTTTTGTTCTAATTTAAAATATGATTATGCATGGATTTAAATTGATTTTTATAAATTTTTTTAGATATATTTTAATTAGAGAATTGTTATTTGAATCAGGCTCAGATTTGAATCTATTTGACAGAGTTTCAGATCTGATATGAGCAAAGTATTTGCATATATTTGATCATATTTCAAACCAAAATTTTTCTATGCAATCATACAGATATTTTGAATAAATTTTTTTATTTTTATAAATCTAAAATTAATGACTCATGTGATGATATGATTAAGATTCAGAGCTAAAAAATTTAATAGTATAGTGATGATCTAATTAGATTAGATAAAAATTTTGCATATTATCATGTTACAAATATGATATGAACCAGAATTTTTCTTTTGCATATATGATATGTATTGTTGAATTATTCTTAGTAGTCAAGTACTTCAAATTGAGTTGATCACCATAGCTATCCTGTCATAAGAAGAACTAAAGATTAAAGTCCCTCTCTTATCTAATCAATGGGTTCTCTTATGACGTGTAGGGATACTGATGTGATTAAATCTCATATAGAAGAAAAGCGAAAAGAAATCCTAGAACTCTTTTAATCATAAATTAAGCTGAGATTAGATCTAAAAAGATTTATGATTTACTTTTTACTGATTTATGTAAAATATTCAGATCTGAAAATTAGTTTCATCATCTAAAATTAATAACATATGATGTAAGGTTTTGCATAAAAATTTTTGTAAAATAATTTTATTAGTTGAAATTATTTCAATATAGAATATCATATACTTAATTATAAATTAAGATATAATTATCAAAAGATCGAGATTTGAGAATTGAAGATCTTAAGATACCTCATAAACCAAAAGGCTATGGGTTAGCTTGAATTAGGTCATTTAACTAGATTAGACATAGGGTTAGTAATAAATATGGACCCAATAGAAAAATTAATTAAATCTCATCAATAGTTAAATTAGATTAGATTAAGATTTTTCTAAGATCAACCTCAACAGTTGTAGCTTGATCAAGTTCAAATTTTTGACCATACCAAATGGACCTAATTTTGGCTCGGTGGTTGAGCCCGAGTCTTTTGATTGATCAAATCAAAACTAATCCACTAATTAGTGTCTAAGGTAAGTTTATTAGTTCGATCGATGGTTTTTAATTGGAGGTATACTTATCTGACCTATATGGTGTCTGAGGCAAGCATTGGCTATCCTCCCATCGATCTTACTTACCTGACCAATTAGGTAGATTATGTTAAGATTAGGTCATTGAATAATTCAAGTTGACCTATGCCATTAAGATTAATTAGTATGACTGATTCAGGTGTTCTTGAGCCAGTTTATTTCTAGTCCGCTTTGATAACTTAGTGAAGCTAGTGGAAGGATCATTGAAATGCTGGTTAACCTCTTCTCTTTATTCTTAGATCAATTAGTTAAATCTTCTAAATTATTAAGTCTTTAAAATAAAATAGTTATGGAGATAACTGCTTCATAGCCTCCTATTAAGGTGGATGGTAATGGGTCCAATATTTTAAATTTGCATTGGAGGCACGTTATGCCTTGTGCTTATCTAGATATTAAAATTATCATTCATTATATGATGACTCTGCTGTACTATCTGATGAATGGTTGGGTTAGCCAGAGCTTACTCACGCATGATCATTCATCAGTTAGATTCACTTGAGTATGTTCATATTAATGGTTGGACTTAACCAAAACCTTTAGTGGAGGCACTATATGCTTGCTGAAGTGGTGCCTGGGGCAAAATTATTACTAAAAATTATTTGAAGAAATAATTAATTAAGAACCTACCCATAGATGTATATGGGCTAGTTGAGCCATACTCAGGCTTGTGTGCAGTCTATGTGAATCCTAGTACCTACTAAAGGATTAATATAATTCGAATTGAAAGTAGAGGCTATCAATTCGTATAAAATAGTGAAAGAACCTTTAGATTAAAGTCCAAATCTTTAGGATTGAATAATTCATATACTAATATGGTCTTATTTTTTCTTTCAGTAATTACTAATATTTTATCACTCCGTCGGTTGTTAGACAGCGATAAGCTTATCGGACCTAATTTTGATAGTTGGTATAAAAAACTCAAGATTGTCTTGGAGCATGAAAGGATCTTGTATGCACTTACAGATCCAATATTGGAGGAGCTCACCCTGAATGCTGTTGGTGTGGTCAGAGACACTTATCAGAAGTGGCTCAATGATCGAGTCACTATGCATTGCATTATGAGGGTGGCTATGAATGGCGAGTTCAGTCGCAAATTTGAGGATACTCAGCCAAAAAAAATTCTTCAAATGTTAAACATCCTTTGGCACTCCTGATGATATTGAGAGGCACAAAATATCTTGTGCTATCTTCAATGCACGAATGAGGGAAGGGGCATCGGTCACTGATCATGTACCCTATATGATCTAGTAGATTGAGTGTTTGAGCAAACTTAGATTTTTTTTGCATGAGTAGTTAGAAAAAGATACGATCTTGAATTCTTTGCCCATCCTATCTATCCTTTCTTAGTCATTATAAAATGACTAAACTTGTAGTAAACTATCATGATTTGTTAGGGTTACTGCAGACCTTCAAGAAGGATAACCAGCTTCAAAAGGAACCAGTGAATATGGTAGGTGGTTCCTCTTCTAGACGTCGTCCCTTTAAGAAAAGAAAGAAGAAGAACAAAAAGAAAGTGCAACATACTGGGGCTCCAAAGCCTAGTTAGAGCAAGAAGTCAAAAGTTGCAAGAGCTAGACAGAGTGCTTCTTCTGCAAGAAGTAGGGTCATTAGAAGAAAAATTATCTTCAATATATAACCTCCCTTGACCCCAATAGGCTGAACAAGAAAAGCAGCAATCCGTTGTTGGACAAAATACTTATATGATAACTCTTTGTAATTTTTCTGTGTGATACTACTACCTAGGTATTAGATACCAAAAATTCAATTAATATTTATAATTTATTGCAGGGACTTTAGGTAAAATTCAGAGATGATGAACCGCTCCTGAATGTTGGAGATGGAAGCCTTGTTTCAGTTCTAGCTCTAGAAACTATTTAGCTTATTTTTGAGTCCAAGATTGTAATGTTAGATGATTGCCATTATTGTCCTTCTTTTTTGATAAATGTCATCTCTGTGGGCCTTTTGGCCAAAGTTGATTTTGACTTTTTAATAAAGGATGAATTTTGTGATATCATTTTGAATGGTACTATAATTTTATGTGAATAATTGAAACATAATATATACTTTCTATCACAACCTATTAGTGTAATATACACATCTAATAGATACCCTAAAGTAGATAAAGTCAGCAATACTTATCTTTGGCATTGTCGGCTAGGTCATGTGAACAAGAACAGGATGGATAGGTTAACTGAAGAGGAAATCCTCGACATTGGCAATTGTGAATCGTTACCGACCTATAAATCTTATCTTCTTGATAAGATGACAAACTTACTTTTTGAAAAAAAAAAGATAAGCTAGCCGCTAATGTTCTAAGTCTAATACATAGTGATGTATGTAGATCTATGAGCACAAGTGCCAAAGATGGATATAATTACTTCATTACTTTTACTGACGATCTATCTAGGTATGGATATGTCTATCTTATGAAGTATAAATCTGAATCATTTAAAATATTCAAATAATTTTATAGCGAAGTAGAAAAATAAACTAGAAAGAGTATTAAAACTCTTCGATCAAATCGAAAAAGTGAATACCTTTCAAGTGAGTTTCTGATATATATAGAAGAGAATGGGATTCTTTCATAATGGATCTCTCTTGGAACATCACAGCATAATGGGGTGTCAGAAAGGAAGAATCGAATATTGTTAGACATGGTTCAATCCATGATGGACTTTGTGACTCTGCTAATCTCCTTCTGGAGATATGCTCTAAAAATTTCATGCTACGTACTGAATAGAGTTTCAAGCAAGTCTGTAAATAAAACTCCATATAAGATATGGACAGGATATAAGCCAGTACTATCACACCTTAGGATTTAGAGATGTCCAGCTCATGTTAAATGTTTAAAGATGATAAGTTTGGATCTAGGTCTGACAAGTGTTTATTTGCAGGGCACCCAAAGAAAATAAAAGGATACTACTATTTCTACCTCGCTGAAGAATAAAAGATGTTCGTTAGCAATAGGATAATCTTTTTGGAAAGAGAGTTTCTTATAGAAGGAACTAATGCCACTAAGATCGAATTTGATGAGGTTCATGAAGTAAAAAATCAGACATCTTTGAGTAGAAATACAACATCAGATTTGATTAAAGAATCAAATCTAGTGCCTATTATAGAGGCATAATTAAGGAGATCCGATAAAATACCACATCAATCAGATAGATACTATGATTTTTTGATCTAGAATGATGATCCTATCGATCTAAATGAGAATGATGAGGATCTGATCACCTATATGGATGCCATGCAAAGGTCCAACTCTGAGAAATGACTGAATTCCATGAATCTAAAATAGAATCTATGGATATCAATGGTGTATGGAGACTTGTTGATCCATCCGAAGGGATTAAACCCATAGGGTATAAATGGATTTTCAAAAGAAAAAGAAGAGTGGACAAAAAGGTAGAGACCTATAAAGTTTGTTTAGTTGCCAAGAGATATCGTCAATATTATGGTATAGACTATGATGAGATATTCTCTCTTGTAGCAATACTCAAGTCTATTCAGATTATGCTTGCTATAATAGCACATCTAGATTATGAGATTTAGCAAATAGATGTCAAAACTATTTTTCTTAATAGAGAGTTGGAAGAAGAGGTACATATGATATAACCTGAAGGATTCACATCCACAGACGAATCTAAAGTGTGTAAGCTAAGCAGGTCTATTTATGGACTGAAGCAAGCTTTTTGAAGTTGGAATATGCATTTTGATAAGATGATCAAAATATACGGCTTTATAAGAACGGAGAGGAGCCCTACATCTATAAATAGGCTAATGGTTCTGTAGTTATCTTTCTTATATTGTATGTAGATGATATACTTTTAATAGAAAATGACATTCCTGCTTTACAAAGTGTAAAGCTATGGCTATCATCACAATTCTCCATGAAGAATTTGGTAGAAGCATCCTACATCCTAGGGATAAGATCTATTGGGATAGATCTAAAAAGTTGCTTGAAATGTCCCAAACCACGTACATCAATATCATGCTGAAATGGTTCAGTATGAAATATTTCAAGAAGAGCTATCTACCGATAGGCCAAGAAATTACTCTTTCTAAGAAGGATTATCCAACAACTCCTGAATAAGGAGAGAATATGAGTAGAATCTCATATGCCTCAACAGTAGAATCTATCATATACGTGATGACATGTATGAGGCTGGATGTAGCCTACTCACTAGGAGTGGTAAGCAGATATCAATCTGATTCGATAGAGAACCATTGGAAGGTTATGAAGACAATCCTTAGGTATTTGAGAAATACTAAAGATCAATGGTTAATCTATGAAGATACAAATTTTGAACTTGTGAGATATACTAATTTTAATTTTTAATCTGATCATGATAACAGCAAAAGTATGTCTGACTATATTTTTACTTTATATGGTAGAGCAATCTGCTGGAAGAGTTTCAAGCAGCACATAGTAGCTGACTCTACTTGGGAAGGAGAATTGATTGCGGCATCCAATGCTGCTAATAGAAAGAAAAATCTAATCGACTTCTTCACTAAAGCTCTCGAGACTAAAGAGTTCATGACCACAAATAGAAGATGGGTATTAGATACAGTCCTGATTGGCTTTAGTCTGAGTGAGAGTTATTAAAAAATATATCCTAAAGTCAATTATCTATCTATAGATGATTGAGCTCTTTATAATTTATATATAAATTATTAATGAATAAAAATTATTTTTGATAAGTTCATCATAAAAGTGCATCTTTCTTTGAACTCTTGTATTATGATGAAGTCCTTATAACTATAATATAATCGATAAAGAAAGATTTATCGAATAGTTCTTAAATTTATTTACGATCAAATGATACATTATTAACAAGGACAATAATGTTTATCGAGTATAAATCATTGTATGTCATATGGATTGATTGTCCTTTTAATCAAGGAGTGTGGAGATGCTGGTAAGGCATACAGGCGAGATGTTGGAGTATATCATCATTGAGCAGTGACTCACCTATGGAGCACTCTGCTGTCAAGGATAGAGCATGAAGGATATGGGCATAAGTGTCCCTCCGATCTGAGATCACCATGGTGACTTGCAAGCAACTCACTACGCTTTGATGTCAGATATCTGTATTTTTAATAAAGTGATAAAAGACTATTGGGTACAGTCAAGTACTTGTGAAGTCAGTGTGTGAGTAAGATGAGATTGATCTCTCTAGTTTACAAGAGTTAATACATCACTGTATCTCAATCTAGTAAATCTTGGCTAGGATAATCTTTGTGATGTATCACAAGATTTGAAAAAGATTGAAATATAATGAGGATGACTATTCCAGAATTGACAGTTAAATCCTAGGTCATATTGAGTATTAGGATTAAAGGGATGAATTATGTGATAACTATATGCCAAGATTCTTGAATGTTGCTTTGCAAACATTCGATCTATCTGGACGTCAGGTATCATTGCTAGATGGTCACTTCGATTAATATAAGAAGAGATTTCTATACTACCAGTTTAGTGTTCGAACCTATGGAGTCATACACAAAGTTAAATAATATAGGAAAGAATTGATTAGATATTTATGTGTTCAATTTAGAAGTATGAGACTTGATTGAACATACAAATTTACTTAATTAAAAATTAAGTTATAGGTCATATGAAATTAAATACTAACTATGTGCAACTAGCATTATACATAAGGTACAGATTTGATTCTGAGAATAAATTTGATCAAATCTATTATTCAAAAAATAAGATTAGATTCGAGTCCTAATTACTTTAGATTAGATCTAAGTTAATTGGGCTTGATTTTATTGAGGCTAAATTGGGTTAATTATCTAAGTTAGACTTAGACCTAAATCCTAATTAGATTAGGATTAGCAGTCTTTTCGAATTTAGTTCGAATTGGATTCAAATCGGATTTGAATTGAGCCCAAACTTAAACCAAATTAAATTTGATGCAATTAGCTATATTTATCAGGTATTTTCTCACCTATATGGTTGGCCAAGATAGAGGAGAGGGTGTTGGAAACAGCCCCCTCCCCTTGGGTGTGTGGCATGATGAAAGGAGGCTCAAGTTGGAGCCTCTCCTACTTCAATTAAGAAACCTTATAGTTTAGGGATGTTGCCCAGATATGGAGCCCAAGAGGAGAGATGAATTGGGTCTTTTTAAAATTTTAAAGATTAGTGCACTAAGACAATGTGCTAAAGAGTTTGAGTGGACTGGGTTGATATCCAATAAAAATAAATTCAAACACAAAAGATAAGAATTCAAGTATAAGGCACAAAGAATAAGTAAAGAGAAACAAGCACAGCAAACACAAAGAATTTATAGTGGTTCAGTGCCAACCTTACACCTATATCCACTCTCCAAGTCTCTACTTGAAAATTCAATCCACTAAACGGATTTCAAAGTTACAACACATCAGACAACTCTGACCCTTGCTATCCAAACAAGAATACTTATTTTTTAGGTATAATCCAACCTTCAACAAATCAATTCAGGGTTTGGATCAACCCTACCGAGTTTTGGAACCCCCCAAAACTCAAAATCCCAAAAACAATATGAGAAAAATATGATACAAAAAATTTAGCACAATATCTCCTTAAATAAATATAATAAATATAATATAAATATAATACTTAAAAAAAAGAAGCTTTTGCTGAACATCCTCAATGAATTTCACACTTGATTGCTGCTGGAGAGTGGTTGGTGAAGTGATTAAATACTTCTATTTCTCTCTTTAGGGCTGATTGAGCTTTTCTCGAATTTGAACTTAAATGCTTGTAAAATCTTATAATTTCTCACTTCAAAAGGGCATTTATAGTTACCATTTACTCTCGAGAATATCTTAGAGTTGGTTTAGAGCCGTTGGAGAGTATTTAATGCATATTAAATACACCAAAAATAGACTGAAAACTAGCCGTTACGAAGCTCATTCAAAATAGATCGTCCCATATGAGTCGTCCCACTATGACTGGAAAGTCTCATGGGATGCCTCATTAGGCCAGACAGAAAGTTCAGCTTTATATTTTGATCCCAGAAGCTTAGAGATCATCTCAGATAGATCATCCCATGACATGGGTCATCCCAAGTGGATCGTCCCACTGCGTGCCATGAGTCAAAATAAATACTGGCTATCCAATGAAAGGGAATGACCCAGATGGGTTGCTCCATTTTGTGCCAATCCAATTTTTCATATATTTAAGGTTCGAAACTTATCAGAACACTTTCAAATACTCTCAAATAACTTCAAATCAATTGGACACTCTCAAAAGGCTTCAAAAACATCTTCAACTTGCAGAAACTTCAATTTTGACACATTTGATGAGGCCTTTTAAACTCAATCTTTTGGACTATCTGAAACATCACAAAAATAATCTACAAAGATAAAAAATATATTAGTAGTCATCTCAAATGATTTGTGATCATCAAAATCAATTCTTGGAGCAACAATCTCTCCCTTTTTGATGATGATAAAATATTTGAGTATTTATAAAATATATATTTAAAGCTCAAGAATTTGGATTTGTGGAGCACTAGTAGAATTATGCCAAAGATTCAACAAAGAAGATTATGATATACATATTTTCAGCAAAATTTAATGATTTAATTCATTTTGCTGAAACTATTTGTGAAGGTATCAGAGTATTTCTAAAAATTATTCTTATTTAATCAAAATCCTCTCTTTTCTTGTATGAATTAGATTATTTTGATCATTTTGAAAAAGATCTCCCCCTTTCTTATATAAAGAGCATTCAATTTGAAAAATTTTCTTATTGAAGCATAGATGGTTTATAAAAGAGTTTAGTTTTTTTCTTTCTTATTTTTAGTATCAGATCAATAACTGTGAAAGGAATATTTCTTTCTCTTTTCCTTATTTTGAAATTAAAGCAAGAATAACACTACTTGAACAAGAATCAAAAGAGAAGAAATTGGAGCATTTTGTAAAATCAAAAAATGGATGTATTGGGTCAATTTGGTATCAATGCAAAAATAAAATTATCAGAGCATTTAAGAAAAAATAGATGTATCAGAGCAATTTTTTAAATAGCATCAAAATGAAGGTAAAAATAAATATATTAGAGTAAAAAAAAATGGGCATATCAGAGGCGTATCGAGGGCGTATCAGAGCAAAAAGTTTAAAAAAGCTTAAAGGAGCTTAAAGGAGCAAAAGATTTTAGCAAATGTAGACACAATATACTACTTTTATCATTATTTCTCCCCCCTTTTTGACATTTTACCATTATTTCTTCCCTTTTATGACATCATCAAAAAGAATGGACTAAGGGAGTAAGATTTTTCATGGTGGAAGATCAAGTATCAAAGTAATAGAGCATTCATTCAAGTATAATAGTCATTCATCCATTCAAAAAAAAATAATACTAGGCATTTATTCATCCAAAAGGAAATGAGCCAAATAAAATGATAATAACCTCATTCATTTACACCAAAAAGAGAGGTTACAAGAGTCATAATGAGCATAAAGCTCTCATACATCCAATCTACAAAATATAACTAAGTAATCTAATACAAAATGAGAAAATCAGTGAGACTGGACATCGAGCATGAAATCAAGATAAGTGAAACAGGACCAGCCTCATCCTCGACCGAAGGGTCTGGTGCGAGATGAGGATGCTAGAGGATGGAAAGAAATGGACTGAAAAAAACTAGCTCACTGGATGCGGATGGTCTGGACTGAAGCTGAGTCCTAATAGCATCAAGCTGGGACAAGACTCCCCTCACAGAAACTCGGAGCCCATCTAGGTCAGCAGATATGAAGTCTTTAGAGTCTCTGATGTCTACTTAGATCAGCTCAAGTGAAGAACAAAGCTGGCTGTGGAGTCTCTCTACCTCCCGAGTCAAGTCAGCCATCTGAGGTGAAGAGGTGGTCGATGTACCCACACCTGCCAATAGAGAATCTACAATCCGTCTGATCTCCCTCTCTATATCAAAAATTCTATCACTGAACCTGAGTAGGGAGCTCTTCACACTCTCGAGCCTAGTACTCAAATCAGATAAGAGCTCCATCAATGGAGAGATGTGTGGCACGATGGAAAAGTCTGAGGAAGGATCAGAGAAAGAACTCGACGAAGGCTGATGATACTACTGCTGCTGCATCCGCTGGAGGATCTGCTTCTGATACTGCTGAAAATAATGAAGCTGCTGAAGAATCTGATCCTGAAATCATAACTGCTGAATAGATAGAATGCCTACCACTCTCTCAGCCAACAGACCCATATTATCATCCCCCAAACTAAAATATGGTACGGTACGGCTCGATGGGGTTACTCTGACTGAGGATCCTGCCTCAGGGTAATCAACTGGACTCTGCCTGGACACTGATGAAGATGGACCCTCTCCCTCAGCATTCTCCTCCTCATCATCACCCTCCTTGACAACTGTAGCTGCATGTCCCTTGACCCAACGGCTATCAACTCTCACAAACCCCATGCGCTTCAGAGAGTGGTTGTTGTAGGTGTCAGTATATGACAGTCTACAAATAACCTCCTCCTCAAAACTCACTCCAGACTCCCTAAAGATCACTGTGAGGACCATGCCATAAGGCAAAGGAACCTTGGATTGTTCAAGGCTTCTCTCATGGCATCGATCATCAGAAAAGGTTGGTTCAGGAGAGTCTCAGAAACTACATAGTGCATCAGACAAATATTTCTACCAGTCATCAAGTCATATCTTCTCCCTCTGGGGAAGAAAATTCTAGACACCATGTGGTGGAGCAACCTCATCTCCACACTTAGATCCTTAGTCTTAATCTTTAGGAACCCTTCCACATTATCTCTCCCAAGTATAGTTCTAAGTCCAATTTCCTTATTAAGTAGCTCATCTAGGCAACTACCTTCACAAGGCATCTGAAGTAATCATCCTAGCCTAGGTGCATTTAAGATAATTTGGACTCTCTTCGCAGCAGACCTCAAAACACCATCAGAGAACATCAAGTTTGAGTAAAACTCATTGACCAGATCAATATACATAGGCTCAGACAAGCTTAAGAAAGACTTCCAATCTTGCTTAATTAATTTTTCTCTAACTAAAAAATCATCATTCCTCAAAAATTTGAAATCTACATTTCTTCCCAAAGCAACCTTCCTAGTAGAAAGAGGAATCTTACTTGGACTGACCGGTGGGGATGATTGGGTCGGCTCTTGTGCTGCCTTCTTCCTCTGTTCCTCAGCTTCCAACGATCTAACTGACTTCTTTCTTTGTAGTAATCTCATTTTGGGGGCCATGTCCCAAGGAGAGGATGAAAACTGGTTAAGAGGGTAAAGAAGGATGAGGATTGAAGAGAAACTAAGAAGAGAAGAAGATTTTTGGAGAGTTTCTCATGGATTTTGTGGGTTAGGATTTTAGAATTTGGAGAAATCAAGAGAAGGAGCCGTGAGATCAAGAAATTTAGGAATGGTGATCCATGGTTTTGTGAGATTTTGAGGTTTGGAGAGATCTAGAATGAGATTTCTAGATTTGGGACGAGAGGGAGATGAAGGGTTTTGGGGTTTGAGATGCCCCAAAGGCCTTTTTAATGGAATAAGAATCGGATCGGCTCACTTGAAAAGATTCATACCTGATCAAATGCTCCATGGGATGCCCCATCCAGGGTTGCATCAGGTGATTCAAAAAATAATTAAAAATAAAAAAAAAATCAAAAGAAAAAATTGAAAATTGATCATATTGTGTTGAGATGATCATGAGAGATCTAGATAAATTTTGATATTATTTTTGATTAAATATTTCAATGAAAAAAATCCAGATATCTAAATAGCACTGATGATTTTTTAATTATCTTAAAAAAATTTTTAAAAAATGATAGATGGCTCCCATAATTAAGATAATGAAGTCAAAAAAATTTAGAAGAATTTTTAGAGTGAAATTATGATTGAAATTCAAGCAGAAGGGTCTAAGATGTCCAATTCTCTTCTAATTTTACAAAATTTACTTTCATTAAGTACTTTGGTGAAAATGTTAGCTCAGTGTTTATGTATTCAAGTGTTATGTCATTATTTTGAATATGTTCTCTTATGAAATGATGTCTAATTTCAATATGTTTTGACCTAGAGTGTTGAATTAGATTTTTGGTCAAATTTATGGCACTAGTATTATCACATCTTATGAGAATATTTTTAAGTTCAATACCAAAATCTACAAGTTATTGCTTAATCCACAGGATTTGAATACAGTAACTTCCAGCTGTGATGTATTCAGCCTCTGCTGTAGACAATGCCACTAAATTTTACTTCTTTCTAAACCAAGAGATTAAGTTTACTCCTAGAAATTGGTAAGTTCCACTAGTACTTTTTCTATCTAATTTATATCCAGTAAAGTCTGCATCTGAGTAACCTATTAAATCCATAGAATATTATTTTAAAAATTAAAGACTTAGGTTTTGTGTTCCTTTTAAGTATCTAAAATTTTTTTAACAACATTTAAGTGAGATTTCTTAAGATTAGATTGATATCTAACACACATGCATACACTGAATATTATATTAGGTCTACTAGCAGTTAGATATAACAAAGAACCTATCATACCTCTATAGAGCTTTGAATCAATATTTTTATCATGCTCATTTTTTTCTAATTTACAGGAAAGAGTCATAGGTGTACTTACAATTTTTGAGCTCTTCATTCTAAATTTTTTTAATAATTCTCTTGTGTACTTACTTTGGGTGATGGAGATCCCTTCCTTCATTTGTTTAATCTAGAGTCCGAGGAAGAAAGTGAGTTCTCCTATCATGCTCATCTCGAACTCCCCCTGCATGAGCTTGGCAAACTCTTGGCACAAACTTTATTAGTAGATCCAAATATAATATTATCAACATATATCTATATAACTAGAAATTTTTTATCTTTTTTTATATAAAAAGAGTAGTATCAATTTTTTCTTTTGAAAATCTATTTTCTAATAAAAACTTACTTAATCTTTCATACCATACCTTAGAAGCCTGTTTTAATCCATATAAAGCTTTGTTTAACTTAAATACATGATATGAAAATTTATGATTCTCAAAATCAGGAGGTTGTTCTACATATATTTTTTCAGCAATATAATCATTTAGAAAAGTACTCTTAACATCTATTTGAAATAGTTTAAAATTTATAAAGCAAGCAAAAGCAAGTAGCATTCTTATCGCTTTTAGTCTAGTAATAGGAGCAAATATTTCATCAAAATCAATTTCTTCTTGTTGATTATATCTTTTAGCAACTAATCTTGCTTATTTCTTATTACATTTCTATCTTCATCTAATTTATTTCTATATACCCATTTAGTTCCTATTATGGGGTGATTTTTAGGTCTAGCAACTAGTGTCCATACATTATTTCTTTCAGATTGATTTAGCTCTTCTTGCATGGTAATTATCCAGTTATGATCTTTTTCAGCTTTATCTATTGTTTTAGATTCTAGATGTGAAATAAAAGCTACATAATTATAAATATCTCTAAGTGAGGATCTAGTTCTTACTCCTTATGTCGGATCACTAATTATTAATTCTTTGGGATGATTGTGGACATACCTGCATTCCTTTGGAAGATTGCCTGTGTCTTGGGGTTGTTCTTGAGTGTTCTGATCATTGATGCTTTCATCCTCATACTTTTCATTCAATTGATTTTTATTTTGCTCATTTGAGTCATTGAGGATGAGCTCTTTCATTTCATCTTCTATGATACCTACATCATCAGCACCCTCTTTTTTTCTTGATGGAAGATCATTAGATTCATCAAAAACTATATGAATTGACTCTTCCACTACTAGAGTTCTTTTATTAAGAACTCTAAAGGCTTTACTAGAAGTGGAATAGCCAAGAAAGATAGTTTCATCAAATTTAGCATCAAATTTACCTAAGCTATCTTTGCCATTATTCAAAACAAAACACTGGCAACCAAAAATATGAAAATAACCTATATTAGGTTTTCTACCCTTCCATAATTCATAAGGTATTTTCTTTAAAATTGATCTTAATAAGGTACAATTTAGAATGTAATATACTGTGTTAATTGCTTCTGTCCAAAAGTACTTTGGGAGCTTGCTTTCATATAGCATGGTATGGGTCATTCCTTCTAGAATTCTATTTTTTCTTTCAATAACTCTATTTTGTTGTGGTATTCTAGGTACTGAAAAATTATGATCTATATCTTTTTCATCATAAAATTTTTTACAATCTTTATTTTCAAATTTAGTGACATGGTCACTTTGAATAGAAATAATTGGTAAACCTTTTTCATTCAAAATTTTTCGACAAAACTTAGAGAATGCTGAAAATATTTCATCCTTGAAACTAAAAATAAAACTAAAGTAAAATACAAAAAATCATCAATGATTATAAAATCATATCTTTTTCCTCCTAGACCAGTTATCCTTTTAGGATCAAATAAATCTATATGTAAGAGTTTTAGAGGTTTAAAAGTTGAAATAATATTTTTAGATTTAAAAGAAACTCTTGTTTGTTTACCTAATTGACATGCATCACAAATTTTATCTTTGTCGAAATTAATTTTTGGCAAACCAACAACTAATTCATTTTTAATGATTTTAGAAAGTGTATGCATACTAATATGTGCAAACCTACGGTACCAAAGCCAACTAGTCTCATTAATTTTAGCATTCATGGCCACAAGACATTGCATATTTTGTAAAGATAGATTATCCCAATCAACCATGTATACATTGCTATGCCTGTGTCTAATGAATCTAGTACTAACATTAAGGGACTAGTTACTATATACATAGATGATTCAAAAACTACTTTGTAACTTTTATCACATAATTAACTAATACTTAAAAGATTATGCTTAAGACCATTTACAAGTAATACATTTTCAATACAAGTGGAAGAAGTGATACCAATGTTACCAATGCCGATGATCTTCTCTTTGCCATTATCTTCAAAGATGACTATCCCTCTATTCTTGACTTCCAATATGATGAATTGAGATTCATCACCAGTCATGTGTCTTGAGCATCCACTATCGAGATACCATTTTCATTTTGTTGCTTGAGATGCAAGACACACCTGCATACATGAAATCAAGTTTTAACCTTAGGTATCCAAGCTAACTTGGGTCCTTTGGGATTAGCCACAATGATTCCTTTTGGAACCCATATTTTCTTAACATTTCTAGTATCAAATTTATTTGACGAACATAAATAAGCTTTATGCCCTACTTTGCCACATTTAAAACAAGTAATATTTGGCAATTTTCTTGTAGATGCATTGACAAAAATATTTTTCAAAAACTTTTATTTTCTTAGAGTGTTATAGCCAAGTCCGGCTTAATCATATATAGCTTTTTGACTGTCAATGATTATCTGAAGTTTATTTGAACTTAATATAAATTTGTCAACTCTAGATTTTAACTTGGTTACCTCTTCCTTTAGTTTTTGATTTTCTTTTACAGGAGTTTCATTTTGACTAAAAAGTCCATCTTTTTCTTTTATTAGAAACTGATTCTTTAGTTCTAATTCTTCATTTTTCTTATCAACTTCTTCTTTCTCTTTAGTTAATACATGGTTTCTTGATTTCAAATTTTTATTTTTTGTTTCTAATTCTTTTAGATCATTTAAAAGTTCATGAAAAGCTTCTAATAGTTCATCATAAGTAAATTCATTTTGAATTTTGGGAGTTACCTCATTTTCATATGCCATAAGGCATAGGTTGGCTTCTTCGTGAGATTTCTCATCAGTGGTGGAGTCATCACTATCGCTCCATGTAGCCATCATGATCTTTTTCTTCTTGAACTTTTTTTGATTTTTCTTGAGTTGAGGGTATTCTGATTTGAAGTGGTCCGACTTCTTGCACTCATAACAAATAATAGGCTGCTCCTTTTCTTTTTCTTTACTCGGCTCTCCCTTAGCTGATGGTCTTCTCTTGGTCCCTTATCTTTTTCTTCTCATGAAGCACCTAAATTTTTTGGTGATCAGGGCCAAGTCCTCATCTTCTTTGCTATTGTCTGATTTTTCTATATCTTCTTCTTGTTGAGCTGTCAACTTGAGAGCGATAGTCTTCTTTCTTCTCATCTCCTTCTCAATGTGTTGCTTCATGGTCAGTTCGTGAGTCATGAGGGATCCAAGAAGCTCCTCCAATGATAGAATATTTAAATCCTTGGCTTCTTGGATTGTAGTGACTTTTGCTTCCCATGATCTTGATAAGGACCTGAGTACTTTTCTCACAAGATCACTGTTAGAATAATATTTGTCAAGACTTTTCAAACCATTTATGATGTCAGTGAAATGGGTGAACATTTGAGTTATTGACTCTTCAGGTTCTATCTTAAATAGTTCATAGTTGTGCACAAGCATATTGATCTTAGATTCTTTTACTTGGTTTGTGCTTTCGTGTGTGACTTCTAACCTATCCTAAATTTTTTTAGCAGAATTACATGTGGAAATGTGATTAAATTCATTTGTATCCAAAGTATAATATAAAATATTTATGACTTTAGCATTGAGCTGAGCCATTTTCTTATCAAATTCATCCTATTCACTTTTTCGCTTAGGGAGAGACACACCACCAATCAATTTAGTGGATGTATGTGATCCATTTACTATGACACTCCACATATCATAGTCAAGTGCTTGAATAAAAATTCTCATCTGAGCTTTTCAATAGGTGTAATTTGACCCATTGAAAAGTGAAGATCGATTTATGAATTATCCCTCGGCTAGGGATGTGCCAAATTGGGCTGCCATAGATCTTTGGCTCTTGATGGTTAAATCAAGCAAAAGCTAGAGCATCGGACTCTGATACCACTTTTTGCCCAGATATGGAGCCCAAGAGGGGGGTGAATTGGATCTTTTTAAAATTTTAAAGATTAGTGCACTAAGACAATGTGCTAAAGAGTTTGAGTGGAGTGGATTGATATCTAATAAAAATAAATTCAAACATAAAAGATAGGAATGTAAATATAAGGTACAAAGAATAAGTAAAGAGAAGCAAGTACCATAAATACAAAGAATTTATAGTGGTTCGATGCCAACCTTATATCCATATCCACTCTCCAAGTCCCTACTTGGAAATTCAATCTACTAAACAGATTTCAAAGTTATAACACGTCGGACAACTCCGACCCTTACTATCCAAGCAAGAATATTTATTTTTCAGATACAAGCCAACCCTCAACAAACTGATTCAGGGTTTGGATCAACCCTACTGAGTATTGGAATCCCCCAAAACTTAAAATCTCAAAAATAATATGAGAAAAATAGGGTACAAAAAATTCAGCACAATATCCCCTTAAATAAATATAATAAATGTAATATAAATACAATACTTAAGGGAAAGAAGCTTTTGCTGAACACCTTCAATAAATTTCATACTTGATTTCTACTGGAGAGTTGTTGGTGAAGTGATTAAATGCTTCTATTTCTCTCTTTAGGACTGATTGAGCTTTTCTTGGATTTGAACTTGAATGCTTGCAAAATCTTATGATTTTTTACTTCAATAGAGCATTTACAGTTGTTGCTCTTTAGATTGATTTTGATGATTACAAAACAGTTGAAGGGGTACTAATAATTTTCATTTGAAAAAGACCTATTGCTCTTCAGGGGCAAAATTGTAATTTTACCAAAACCTTGATTTGAAAGTATCAAATGATAGAACAAAAGATTTGTGATCCATTGGCGAAAATTTTATTATTTTTGGACTTGTATTTTGAAAGTTATGCATGTTTGAAAATCATGAGTCGACCCATGAGTCAACTCACGGCACATGAGCTGTTTGGCACGCAGATTTTTTTGGCTTGGCACAACCTGTGAGTCGACCCATGAGTCGACCTCCAAGGTATGAGTCGACCCATGAGTCGACCTCTGCAGTTTTTAGACCAAAAATCACAGAACCTTATTTTCTGGTATTTTTCCACAGAGGTCGAACCATGAGTCGACCCCCAGGCATGAGTCGACCCATGAGTCGACCCCTATGACGGGATTTCTTCGCAATGGCTAGTTTTTAACCCATTTTAAGTACTTTTAATGCTCATTTAATGTGGTCTAACGGCTCTTTTTCAGTCTAGAATATTTTTCTCTATTTCTTAAAGCTATAAAAGGATCCAAAAGGTGGAAAATCAAAAACAAGATTCAAGAAGAGAGATTTTGAAAGAGGGATTTCAAGCCAACTTTTCAGCCCTAAGCAAGAGCTCATTCAAAGCTTTCAAGAAGCCTTCAATCCAAGCTCACCAACTCCTCAAGTGCACAATCAAGTCTCCATCCTCCTTGAGGAAATCCAAAAAGGGTCTTTTTCTCTTAAGTAAAGTGTATTTAAAGTTATATTCGCTTATTAAAGGAGCTTTCTTTGTGCTTAATTGTACTATAAAGTGTTATACTCAGTTTGAGTGATTGTTTTTGTTTTGGAGAGATTCCAAAATAAGGAAAGGTTGATCCAAACCTAGAATCGGAGTGTATTGGGTTGGCTTGTACCCGGAAAATAAGTGGTCTAGCTTGGGATAGCTAGAGTCAGAGTTTCCGACATTTGTATTCGGGTTGAATACAAGTTTAGTGGATTGAAATTCCCAAGTAGGAGCTTGGAGAGTGGATGTAGGTGCAAGGTTGGCACCGAACCACTATAAATCCTTTTGTTTGTGGTGTGCATAATTGCTTCTCTTTAACTCTTCATTATTTCCTTGTATTCTTGCTTTTGGCAATTAGTCTTGAATTAAGTTTACTCTTCACATTCATTTAGCTTTTGACAAACACTTTTCATAAGTCATTAGTTAAGCTTAAAATTTTTAGAAACCCAATTCACCCCCCCCCTCTTGGATTGCATGGCTGGGCAACAAGTGGTATCAGAGCCCGATGCTCTAGCCCTTCTTTGATCTAAACAATCAAAGAGCCAAAGATCTATGGCAACCCACGTCGGTACTTCTCTAGCCGAGGGGCAATCTACCAACCGACCTTCACTTTTCAATGGGTCTAATTATACCTATTGGAAAGCTCGGATGAAAATATTCATACAAGCACTCGACTATGATATGTGGAGTATCATAGTGAACGATCCTCACACACCCACTAAAATTATAGATGGTGAGGAATCAACCAAACCCGAGAAAGAATGGGATGAGGTTGATAAGAAGATGGCCCAATTAAATGCTAAAGCAATGAATGTTCTTTATTGTACTCTTGATGCAAACGAATTTAATCGCATTTCTACTTGCTCATCTGCTAAAGAAATATGGGATAGGTTAGAAGTAACCCATGAGGGAACCAATCAAGTAAAAGAGTCTAAAATAAACATGCTTGTGCATAAATATGAATTGTTTAAAATGGAGCATGATGAGTCCATTACTGAAATATTTACTCGCTTTACTGATATTATTAATGGTTTAAAGAGTCTTGGTAAGTCCTATACTAACAGTGAGCTTGTAAGAAAGATTCTCAGGTCTTTATCAAGAACTTGGGAAGCCAAAGTGACTGCCATCCAAGAAGTCAAGGACTTGAACATTCTACCTCTGGAAGAGCTTCTTGGATCTTTGATGACTCATGAGCTAAGCATGAAGCAACATCAAGAGGAAGAAGTCAAAAAGAAAAGAACCATTGCCCTCAAATCCACAGCTCCATCAGATAAAGAAACTGATGACACTGAAGATGAAGAACAAGATGAAGAGATGGCACTCATCACCCGAAGATTTAAGAAATTTTTTAGAAAAAGGAAACAGGGGATGAGGAAGAGGCCATTTACAAAAGGGGAACAAAGCAAAGAAAAAGAGAAAGACCAACCCCTTATCTGCTATGAGTGCAAGAAGCCAGGATACTTCAAATCCGAATGCCCACAACTGAAGAAAGGTCCCAAGAAGTTCAAGAAGAAGGCCATGATGGCCACATGGAGTGTGAGTGATGACTCAAGCTCCGATGAGGAAACCTCAACTGAACAAGCCAACCTGTGCCTTATGGCACACGAAAATGAGGTAATTTTCGAAACCCCTAGTGACTTTACATTTGAAGAATTACATGAAGCATTCTATGATTTAGTTGATGAATTAAAGAAACTAGGAATGAAGAACAAAGAGCTAAAATTAAAAAATCAATCTTTATTGAAACAAACTGAAAATATTTTAATTGAGAAATCCACTCTGCTTCAAGAAAATCAAAGCTTAAAGGATGAAATTGCCAAGCTAAAACCAATAGTAGAAAAGTTCACCTTAAGTTCAAATAAACTCAATATGATTCTTGAAAATCAAAAGGCCGTGTATGATAAGGCCGGACTTGGCTATAACCCCTTGAAGAAACAAAAATATCTGAAAAATATTTATATAAACTCTTTAAGTAACAAGTCTACCAATATTACTTGTTTCAAATGTGGTATAGTAGGACATAAATCATACACTTGCTTCTTTAACAAATCTGCAAACTCAACTATAAAGAAAATATGGGTTCCAAAAGGAACCATTATGACTAACCAAAAAGGACCCAAGAAAGCTTGGGTACCTAAAACAAAAATTTGACTTTTGCTTGCAGGTGTGTCTAGCATCCCAAGGAGGAAACAGAAAATGGTATCTTGACAGTGGATGCTCGAGACACATGACTGGTGATGAATCATAATTCATCACTCTTGATGCTAAGGGTGGAGGGATGGTCACCTTTGGAGACAATGGCAAAGGAAAGATCATCGGTATAGGTAACATTGGTATCACTCCCTCCAAATACATTGAAAATATTTTGTTAGTAGATGGTTTAAAGCATAATTTACTAAGCATTAGTCAATTTTGTGATAAAGGATATAAAGTTATTTTTGAATCATCTGTTTGCATTGTAACTAGTCCTATTAATGATGGCATTAAATTTATTGGACATAGACATAGTAATGTTTATATGATAGATTTAAATGATTTAGCCAAAATAAACATGCAATGTCTAGTATCCTTGAATGCTAAAGTTAATGAGACTAGTTAGCTTTGACATCGTAGACTGGCACACATTAGCATGCATTCTCTTTCAAAATTAATTAAGAAAGAACTAGTTCTTGGCTTGCCTAAACTGAATTTTGAAAAAGATCGAATTTGTGATGCATGCCAACTAGGTAAACAAACAAGAGTTTCATTTAAATCCAAAAATATTGTTTCAACTTCTAGACCTTTAGAGCTTTTACATATGGACTTATTTGGACCAACTAGAACCACTAGTCTAGGAGGAAAACGATATGGTTTTGTAATTATAGATGATTACTCTCATTTTACTTGGGTTTTCTTTTTAGCACACAAAGATGAAACTTTTCATGTTTTCACTAAATTTTATCGAAAAGTTACTAATGAAAAAGAATTTTCAATTCAAAATATTCGAAGCGATCATGGAACTGAATTTGAAAATCAAGACTTTGAAAACTTTTGTGAAGAAAAGGAAATTGGCCATAACTTCTCTGCTCCTAGGACACCCGAACAAAATGGGGTAGTTGAAAGGAAAAACAGAACCTTAGAAGAAATGGCCCGTACCATGCTTTGTGAAAGCAACCTTCCAAGATATTTTTGGGCGGAAGCAATTAACACAGCATGTTACATTTTAAATCGTGCTTTGATTAGACAAATTTTAAAGAAAACCCTTATGAACTTTGGAAAGAAAGAAAACCGAATATTGCATATTTTCATATTTTTGGTTGCCGATGTTTTGTGTTAAATAATGGTAAAGAAAGACTTGGTAAATTTGATGCAAAATCAGATGAAGCAATCTTTCTTGATTACTCCTTCACTAGTAAAGCTTTTAGAGTTTTTAACAAAAAAACTTTAGTAGTAGAGGAGTCCATACATGTTGTTTTTGATGAATCTAACGATCTTCCTTCAAGAAAGAATGAGGGTGTTGATGATGCAGATCCTCTAATAGAAGGAATGAAGGAGATCACTCTGAAAGATTCAACAACTCAAGAGGACGAGGAACAAGAAGACAAACAGGATGAGAGAGGTGAAGAAATTCAAGAACAACCTCAAGGTACAAATGACCTACCCAAAGAATGGAGGTATGTTCACAATCACCCTAAGGAGTTAATTATTGATGATCCTATGCACGGGGTAAAGACTCGTTCTTCACTTAGAGATGTATTTAATCATTGTACTTTTGTATCACATCTTGAACCAAAAATTATTGAAGAAGCTGAAAATGATCATAATTGGATTAATGCAATGCAAGAGGAACTTAATCAATTTGAAAGAAATAATGTATGGACTTTAGTATCAAGACCTAAAAATTATTCTATAATTGGCACAAAATGGGTTTTTAGGAACAAATTAGATGAACATGGTAATGTAATAAGAAATAAAGCAAGATTGGTTGTTAAAGGTTATAATCAAGAAGAAGAAATTGATTTTGATGAGACCTTTGCACCTGTTGCTAGATTAGAGGCCATTAGACTTCTACTTGCATATGCTTGCTTTATGAAATTCAAATTATTTCAAATGGATGTCAAAAGTATATTTTTAAATGGATATATTGCTGAAGAAGTCTATGTAGAACAACCCCCAGGTTTTAAAAATCATGTTTTTTCTAATCATATTTTTAAGTTAAATAAAGCTTTATATGGATTAAAACAAGCACCTAGGGCTTGGTATGATAGGCTAAGCAAATTCTTACTAAATAATGGTTTTTCAAGAGGTAATGTAGACACAACCCTCTTTATTAAAAGAAATTAAAATGATATGTTAGTTATACAAATTTATGTTGATGATATTATTTTTGGGTCTACTAATGAATCTCTTTGTCAAGACTTTGCTAAGCTCATGCAGGGGGAGTTCGAGATGAGCATGATGGGAGAACTTACCTTCTTCCTCGGACTCCAAATCAAACAAACAAAAGAAGAAATCTCTATCATCCAAAGCAAGTACACCAAGGAACTACTCAAAAGATTTGGAATGGAGAACTCCAAACCAATTGGCACACCAATGAGCCCCTCATGTAAGCTTGACAAGGATGAAGAAGGTAAATGTGTAGACTTAAAATACTATAGAGGTATGATTGGCTCTTTATTATATTTAACTGCAAGTAAGCCTGATATCATGTTTAGTGTTTGTTTGTGTGCTAGATATCAATCTAATCCTAAAGAGTCTCACTTGAATGCTGTTAAAAGAATCCTTAGATATCTAAATGGTACTCAAACTCTAGGGTTATGGTACTCTAAGGACTCACTAATTGATTTATTAGGATATTCAGATGCTGATTTTGCTGGATGTAGATTAGATAGAAAAAGCACTAGTGGAACCTGCCAATTTCTTAGAGTTAACCTAATCTCCTGGTTTAGCAAGAAACAAAATTCGGTAGCACTGTCTACGGCTGAGGCCGAATACATTGCAGCCGAAAGTTGTTGTGCTCAAATCTTGTGGATTAAGCAACAACTCGAAGACTTTGGAATCAAACTTAATGAAACACTCATAAGATGCGACAACACAAGTGCCATAAATCTAACTAAAAATCCAATTCAACATTCAAGGTCTAAGCATATTGAAATAAGACATCATTTTATAAGAGAATATGTTCAAAACAAAGATATAACTCTTGAATATGTTTGCACTGAAAATCAATTAGCTGATATCTTTACAAAGGCCCTTAGTGAGGATAGATTCTGTGAAATTAGGAGAAATCTAGGAATTCTTGATCCTTATGCCTAAATATTTCTCCAATTCCAAAGATTCGATATCAAAATTTCTTTGAGCTCAATTTTCATCATCTCTCTTGATCCTAAAAACTCAAGATTTTCATTCTCACAACTTGTCATTGAGCAAAATTTCTTCTCCCAAAATTTTAAATTTTTTCAGAATTTATTCATATTTTTTCTGAATTTTTGTGATTCATGAGTCGACCCCCTAGGGTCGACCCTATGGCATACTTGTAATTTTTGGCCAACATCCCACGGGTTCATTCCTTTTTATCTTAAAACCTATTCATGAGCCGACCCCCTATTCTCTTCATCTTCCTCCCTCCAAGACCCATCATCTTCATCTTCTTTCTCTCCAAAACCAAGGATTTAACCCAAGAGCATTCTCCCTTCTCCTCTCCACCTCAAATCACCCCTTGGGAAAGGAGCTACTCGCATCCTTCTCCTTTGATTGAAGTGGTTGGAGCGTGCCCTAGCCTCCACTGTTCTTCTCAAAACCATCTTTTCTCTCCGCCAAAATCTCTTTCCATCCTCTTGTGATCCTTCCTCTCCTCACCCGTTTGATCTTCCGAGTCTCTCTCTGCCTGCTCTTGTAGTGAAGAATGGCCCCAAAGATGAAACTTCCTCAAAGAAGAAAATCTATCCGTGCACTGGAAGAAAGCGTCCGCAGAAAAAGGCAAGCTGCTCAGTCCTCCACTGCTCCCATTCCAGCTTCAGTGTCTGCTCAAGGTCCCTCTCAGTCTCCCCTTAGCCCTAGCAAAATCCCTCTATGTTGCCCAGCTATGCAACCCAAGAGGGGGGGTGAATTGGGTTTCTAAAAATTTTAGGCTTAATTAATTACTTATGATGAATGAGCACAAAGACTTTAATTCAAGATTAATTACCTAAAGCAAGAATGCAAGGATATAAAGAGAAACAATAAAGCACACCACAAACACAAAGATTTATAGTGGTTCGGTGCCAACCTTGCACCTACATCCACTCTCCAAGCTCCTACTTGGGAATTTCAATCCACTATACTTGTATTCAACCCGAATACAAACGTCAAAAACTCTGACACTAGCTATCCCAAGCTAGTCTACTTGTTTCCCGGGTACAAGCTAACCCAAAACACTCCGATTTTAGATTCGGATCAACCTTCCCTTGTTTTGGAAATCCTCCAAAAACAAGAACAAATACTCACAAAGAGTAAAATAGCTTAGAGCACAAATTAATACAATAACAGCTCCTTAAATGAGCGAATATAACAATGAAAACACTTTACTCAAATGAAGAAACCCCTTTTGGATTTTCTCAAGGTGGATGAACGCTTGAATGAATGCTTGAGAAGAAGATGATCTTTGATTGAGAACTTCTTGAAGGCTTTGAAAGATCTCTTGATCAAGGTTGAACAATATGCTCGAAAGATCCTCTCTTTGAATGCTCTTGCTTTTCTCTTTCACAATCTCTCTTGTATATTGTGGATCCTCTCTCTTTTTCTTTTGGGTATTTCGTTGATCTCAGGCTTTTTCGTGTAGATTTTGGATCCTTTTGTATATAGGTTTGATCTCTCCTTTTTGATCTGCAATTTCTTTCACCATTTGAAACATTTTATAGCAATAAGAAACAAGAGAAAACATATTAGGAAGAAAAAGAGCCGTTAGAGCATTTTTAGGAAGCATAAAAGGCAATTAAAACGGGCAAAAAAATAGCCGTTGCTGATATTTTCCGCCGCAGGGGTCGACTCATGAGTCGACTCATGCTTCAGGAGTCGACTCATGAGTCGACTTCTGTTGCAAAGACCAGAGATGTGGTTTCTGGAATTTCTTGGCTCAAATCAGCAGGGGTCGACTCATGAGTCGACTCATGCCTTGTGGGTCGACTCATGAGTCGACTCACAGGTCGTGCCAAGCCAGAAAACTAGCGTGCCAAGGAGAATTTTTGCGTGCCAATCAGCTCATAGTGCCATGAGTTGATTCATGAGTCGACTCATGCACTTCAAACCTTCATAACTTCAAAAATATAAGTCCAAACACAATAAAATTTTCACCAATAGATTACTAATCATTTGTTCTACCAAATGATACTATCAAATTAGGATTTCAGTGAAATTATAATTTTGCCCTTGAAGAGCATAAAGACTTTTTCAATTTAAAATATTTGTATCCCTTCAATCTGCTTTGTAATCATCAAAATCAATCTAGGAGCAACAATCTCCCCCTTTTTGATGATGACAAAATATTTGAACAAAAGTATTTATGTGAATCAATAATTTCAAAAGAATGCATTATACATTTATATGCTTGAAAAGAGTAAGATTCTTTTGGCATGTAATAAATGATCATATACAAAAATAGTTTGTCCATCTTCTTAAAGATTTGAAGATATGCTCATTGGAATATGTGATTTTGGTGTTAGAGCAGAAAATTTATTTTTGTTATCAGAGCAAGTTGTATTTTGAAAATTTGCTTATTTTCATTTGATTTTAGTTTTATCATCAGAGCAAAAATTAATTATGTGCTTTAATTGCTTTTGATATAAAAAATAATTATGTGTGCCAAAGCATGTTTAATAGTTGATTTTGAAAATGTATTAGCTCATTTTGAGTTTAAGATATATCAGAGCAAGAGAAAAAATAAATTTTGCAATGTATCGGAGCAAGAAAAATAATTTTACAATGTATCCGAGAAAATTTTATAATGTATCAGAACAAATTTTATGATGTATCAGAGCAAGTTAAAAAAAAAATTTTAAGATGTATCAGAGTAAGTTGGAATTTTGAAGTATATCAGAGCATATTTAAATTTTTAAAGTAAATCAGAGCATATGTAAAGAAGTAATTTAAAAGTTACATAATTGCATTGTACTTAGCATTGTACTTTTGATATTGTTCTTTAAATTCTTCAATTCATTCATTAATTTCTCATAATTTTTAGTTTTGCTTTTGATGGGTTGCTTTTTCTTTAATTGCTCATAATTGAATTGCTTTTTGTTTAATTTCTGTTTGATGTCAAATTTCTCATAATTTAGGGTTTTGCTTTTAGGGTTTTGCTTTTGATGAGTTGCTTTTTGTTTAATTTCTCCCCTTTTTTTTTTCACATAATTTAGGGTTTTGCTTTTGATGAGTTGCTTTTTGTTTAATTTCTCCCCCTTTTTGACATCATCAGACAAGGTTAACTTCTCCTTTTTCTGAAACATTCTTTAATTTCTCCCCCTTTAGAGTTAATCACAGATGTTTGCTCCCCCTTTATACAGCAATTATTAACAGCAAACAACAACAAAGATAAGACAATATTTCAACAAGGAGAATATATATAACCAAAATATGATCAACATCATTACAAAAGGTAGAAATATAAGTAAAAGATGATTCCATTAAAATCATAATTGTTTCAATACATAGTTCATATTATAATAATCAACCAGCTAATTGTCAATACATGGCCCCCAGATACAGATCCTAGAACGAGACACTAACTCCTAGGACCTAGTAATGATCAAGACAAGTCAAGGATCGGAGTCATCAGATATGAGATGAGAAGCTGATGGATCAGAAGTGCGTCCTCTACCCCGTCTGCCTCTGGCACGAGCAGGAGAGCGAGATGAACTGGGTGGCTGAGTACGCTGAGAGGCTAAGGACTGAACAGAAAGGGTGAGTCTGATGGAATCAAGTACATTCAGTGCTCTGGAAACAGATTGAAGTAGAGCAGTGAACTGAGTGGTTGCATGCTCACTCGATCCTCAGATCTCTTTCCTCAGTAACTCATATCCACCTTCTAGTGCTCCTCTGAGCCTGCCAGCCTCTGCAGTGAGGTCTGTGACCTCAATAGTGGACTCCTGTGGCTTGGGATGGGCCAAAGCAAGGACTTGCCCCTGCAAGTCAAGAACTCTGCCAGTCAATCTCCAGACAGTGTCTTCAAGTTGCTGAATCCGGATGGATTGATCTGATAACATCTGAAACACAATGGAGATGTGGAGAGTAATGGTTTGATCAGAAGAGGTGGCGCCTGGTGCAAAAGAAGTACTACTCCACTGACTAGACAACAAAGAGGCCACACGCTGTGATATCTGCTCGATCTGATCATCAGCCAGTCTGAACTCTGATGGAGGTGCTCTGGTCTCTGGCTGATACACTGGTGTGGTCATCCTAGTAAACTCTGAAGGGCCAGCCTCTGTATCAGGAATGAACTGGATAACTGGTGATGCTGCCCTGAAGTCATGGACAGGAGATGATGGACCTTCTTCTTCAGCTCTGTCTTCAGTTCTGTCTTCAGCTCTATCTTCAGTTCTCTCTTCAGTTCTCTCCTCAGATCCCTTGATCCAACCAACATCAGTCTTTGTAAATCCCATTCGGTGTAGGGTGTGTTGGTTGAAAGTGTCCACATGAGATAGCTTGGTAGGTGCCTCCCCCTCACAGCTAACTCCGAACCTCCTAAATACTCTAGTAAGGGCCATACCATAAGGCAAGTGTGCCTTAGATCTGTTCAAAGTTTCTCTCATGGCCTCTATCATAAGTGCAGGGAGGTTCAGGGGGGTCTGAGTGATGATATGAAACATGATACAAACATCTCTGCTGGAAAGTAAGTCATGCCTACCACTCCTAGGAAAGAAGAGCTTCGTTACCATCTGATGCAGGATCCTCATCTCAATGGACAAAATCTTTGCTTCCAATTTATTTAAACTTCCTGAATAAGTTTCTCCTAGTATAATTCTGATCCCCTCTTCTTTTACTGGGAGTTCCATATAAGAGTAACCCTCACTAGGTAACTGAAGAATTTCTCCCAATATGCTAGAATCCAAGCAAATATCAATCCCCTTGACAGTTGAAGTCACTGACCCATTTCCATAATGTAGATTCTGGTAGAATTCTCTAACTAGGTCAACATAGGTGACTTCCTTAAGGGAGCAGCAGAGTTCCCATCCTTGGTTTTTAATCTTAGTTGCAAAAGTAAAGCCCTCTTTTTCAAAGAACCGAAAATCTATATTCTTTCCGGTTTCGACTTTTCTATCAGAAAGAGAATTCTTACTGGGGCTTAGGAAGGATTGAGGGAGACCTTGAGCAGATACTGAAGTTGGAGTAGGAGTAGTTGAAGACTGACCAGCTTGTCTTTTCTTTCGGACAATTTCTTCAGGCTCACAGATTGACTTTCTTCTTTTGGGAAGCTTCATCTTTGGAGCCATATTCACTTCAATAGCAGGGCAAGGAGACTTGGAGGAACAAGTGAAAGAGTGGAGGAGGGATCACAAGAGAGTAAAGAAGGATTTTGGTCGAGAAAAGAGGTGGATTTGGGAAGAACGGTGGGGTGTTAGGGCACGCTCCAACCGTGCCAAACAATGGGAGAAAGCACAAAATCCCTTTCCAAGGTGGCGATTTTTGGTGGAGAGGAGGAGGGAGTAGTGCCTTGAACTAGTTCCTTGGATTTGGAGCAAAAGGAATTGGAGAGGATGGCTTTTGGAGGGAAGAAGATGACCGGATGGGTCGGCTCACGAACAGCAACCCATATAAAAACAATGAGCCCGTTGGAAGTTGGTGGGATTTACAAGTTTGCCATTGAGTCGACTCATGGGGGTCGACTCATGAAGTTCAGAAATTCAAAAAAAATGTGAATAAATTCCAAAAAAATTCAAAATTTTGGGAGAAAGAGTTTTGCTCAATGATAAGTTTTTAGAATGATAAATTTGAGCTTTTGGGATCAGGATAGATGTTGGAAATTGAGCTCTAAGAATTAATTCTTGAAAATTGAGAAAAGTTTAGGCATATGGATCTAGAATTCCTAGATTTCTTCTAATTTCACAGAATCTATCCTCACTAAGGGCCTTTGTAAAGATATCAGCTAATTGATTTTCAGTGCAAACATATTCAAGAATTATATTTTTGTTTTGAACATGTTCTCTTATGAAATGATGTCTTATTTCAATATGTTTGGATCTTGAGTGTTGAATTGAATTTTTAGATAGATTTATGGCACTTGTGTTATCACATCTTATTGGTGTTTCCTTAAGTTTGATTCCAAAGTCTTCGAGTTGTTGCTTAATCCACAAAATTTAAGCACAACAACTTCCGACTGCAATGTATTCGGCCTCAGCCGTAGACAGTGCCACCGAATTTTATTTCTTGCTAAACCATGAGATTAGGTTAACTCCAAGAAATTGGCAAGTTCCACTTGTGCTTTTTCTATCTAATTTACATCCAGCAAAATCAGCATCTGAATATCCTAATAAATCAATTTGTGAGTCCTTAGAGTACCATAACCCTAGAGTTTGAGTACCATTTAAGTATCTAAGGATTCTTTTAACAGCATTCAAATGAGATTCTTTAGGATTAGATTGATATCTAGCACATAAGCAAACACTAAACATGATATCAGGCCTACTTGTAGTTAAATATAATAATGAGCCAATCATACCTCTATAGTATTTTAAGTCTACGCTTTTACCTTCATCATCCTTGTCAAGCTTACATGAGGGACTCATTGGTGTGCCAATTGGTTTGCAGTTCTCCATTCCAAATCTTTTGAGTAGTTCCTTGGTGTACTTGCTTTGGATGATGGAGATTCCCTCTTTTGATTGTTTGATTTGGAGTCCGAGGAAGAAGGTGAGTTCTCCCATCATGCTCATCTCGAACTCCCCCTGCATAAGCTTAGCAAAGTCTTGACAAAGGGATTCATTAGTAGACCCAAAAATTATGTCATCAACATAAATTTGTATAACTAGCATATCATTTTGATTTCTTTTAATAAAGAGGGTTGTATCTATATTACCTCTTGAAAAACTATTATTTAGTAAAAATTTGCTTAGCCTATCATACCATGCTCTAGGTGCTTGTTTTAATCCATATAGAGCTTTATTTAATCTAAAGACATGATTAGGAAAAGCATGATTTTCAAATCCAGGGGGTTGTTCTACATATACTTCTTCAGCAATATATCCATTTAAAAATGTACTTTTAACATCCATTTGAAATAACTTGAATTTCATAAAGCAAGCATATGCAAGTAGAAGTCTAATAGCTTCTAATCTAGCAACAGGTGCAAAGGTTTCATCAAAATCAATTCCTTCTTCTTGATTATATCCCTTAGCAACCAGTCTTGCTTTATTTCTAATTACATTTCCATGCTCATCTAATTTATTTCTAAAGACCCATTTTGTGCCAATTATTGAATAATCTTTAGGTCTTGATACTAAGGTCCAAACATTATTTTTTTCAAATTGATTAAGTTCCTCTTGCATAGCATTAATCCAATTATGATCATTTTCAGCTTCTTCAAAAGTTTTAGGTTCAAGATGAGATACAAAAGCACAATGATTAACTACATCTCTAAGTGAAGAACGAATTTTTACCCCATGCATAGGATCACTAATAATTAACTCCTTAGGGTGGTTGTGAACATACCTCCATTCCTTGGGTAGGTCATTTGTACCTTGAGGTTGTTCTTGAATTTCTTCACCTATCTCATCTTGTTCGTCTTCTTGATCCTTGTCTTCTGGAGTTGCTGAATCTTTCAGAGTGATCTCCTTCATACCTTCTATTAGTGGATCTGCATCATCAACACCCTCATTCTTCCTTGAAGGAAGATCGTTAGATTCATCAAAAACAATATGTATGGATTCCTCAACTACTAAAGTTCTTTTGTTGAAAACTCTAAATGCTTTACTAGTGGAGGAGTAACCTAGAAAGATTGCTTCATCTGATTTTGCATCAAATTTATCAAGTTTTTCTTTGCCATTATTTAATACAAAACATCGGCAACCAAAAACATGAAAATATACAATATTTGGTTTTCTTCCTTTCCAAAGTTCATAGGGGGTTTTCTTTAAAAATTGTCTAATCAAAGCACGATTTAAAATGTAACATGCTGTGTTAATTGCTTCCGCCCAAAAATATCTTGGAAGGTTGCTTTCACAAAGCATGGTACGGGCCATTTCTTCTAAGATTCTGTTTTTCCTTTCAACTACCCCATTCTGTTGGGGTGTCCTAGGAGCAGAGAAGTTATGGCCTATTCCATTTTCATCACAAAAATTTTCAAAATCTTGATTTTCAAATTCAGTTCCATGGTCACTTCTAATATTTTGAATTGAAAATCTTTTTTCATTAGTGACTTTTCGATGAAATTTAGTGAAAGTATGAAAAGTTTCATTTTTGTGTGCCAAAAAGAAAATCCAAGTAAAATGAGAGTAATCATCTATAATTACAAAGCCATATCATTTTTCTCCTAGACTAGTGGTTCTAGTTGGTCCAAATAAGTCCATATGTAAGAGCTCTAAAGGTCTAGAAGTTGAAACAGTATTTTTGGATTTAAATGAAACTCTAGTTTGTTTACCTAATTGACATGCATTACAGATTCTATCCTTTTCAAAATTCAATTTTGGCAAACCGATAACTAATTCCTTTTTAATTAATTTTGAAAGAGAATGCATGCTAATATGTGCAAGTCTATGATGCCACAATCAACTAGTCTCATTAATTTTAGCATTCAAGGATACTAGGCATTGCATGTCTAATTTGGCTAAGTCATTCAAATCTACCATATAAACATTGCCATGCCTATGTCCTATAAATTTAATGCCATCGTTAATAGGACTAGTCACAATGCAAACAGATGATTCAAAAACTACTTTATACCCTTTATCACAGAATTGACTAATGCTAAGTAAGTTATGTTTTAAACCTTTAACTAATAAAATATTCTCAATGTATTTGGAGGGAGTGATACCAATGTTACCTATCCCGATGATCTTTCCTTTGCCATTATCTCCAAAGGTGACCATCCCTCCATCCTTAGCATCAAGCGTGATGAATTGTGATTCATCACCAGTCAAGTGTCTCGAGCATCCACTGTCAAGATACCATTTCCTGTTTTCTTCTTGGGATGCTAGACACACCTGCAAGTAAAGGTCAAGTTTCTGTCTTAGGTACTGATAAACACTTAATTTAAGTATTTTAAATTAAGAAATTATATTTAATTTATCTTATTTATTAAGAATTTGATGTTTCTTTTTATGTTTTACAGGAAAGGTGATCGCCGATACAAAGAGTCCGATTCATAGATCAAAAAGATTCCAGTTTGAAGAAAATTGGACTTAAAATAAAATTAAAATAAAAGAAAGACGCATCCGGTATTATAGAAAATGAAGATACTATGCAAGGAATCCAAAAAGGATATAGATGTCATTATGAAGGAATTTTTGTTTCTTTTTGAAATATACAAAAAAAGTGTTTACGTGAATTCAAATGCTCACAGCAGCGCGTGAACAGTGCGCGTGAACAGTGACGCGGCGTGAACAACGCGCAGTGACGCGGCGTGGACGCGCAGTGACGCGGCGTGGACGCACAGGGACGGGCGCGGATGAGGGACGGGCACTGATGCGGGCACGGGTGCGGCATCTCGCGGGTGTGGGCACATTGCAGACAAGTTGAAAATAAGGAAAAAAATAATATTTAGAAATGTTTTGAAAGATTTGTATTTTTTTTAGTCCCACATCGGAAAATCATGTAAAACTCCTCCCTCCTAACACCTATAAAAATACTTTTGTACTCCCATTAGAGGGGAGCCCAGAAATTCTTCTAGAGCCTTGCATAGAGGAATAGAAAGGGACTACTTCATGAGCAGCTAGGCTAGCAGTCTCGGGAGTGGAGAAGAAATTTTGTAACGATACAGAGATGGTTTATTGTTCTAAACTTTCCTGTATTTCTTTATATGCAATAAAGATTATGCTTTTTATTTAAATTGTCATGAGTTTTTTATTTGCTCCCTATCATATGCTTTTATTTATGCTTTCTTGTTAGATTAATATTAGGAACAACTTTTACTTTTCGGAGACGCATCGTGATCTACGGATACGGGGCGTGCCGAGGAAAGAAGAGTTGTGTACCTAGTCTTTCCGGAGACGCGCCGTGATCTACGGGTACGGAGCGTGCCGAGGAAAGACAGGTATTTTTCCTAAGATTAATCACATCTATTTAGTTAAAAAAGAGATACAACTCTGCTAGTGCAAATTAATTCAAAACTCCCGAGCTCTTTATTTTTTTTAATTACCTCAATTTTACGATAATTTATTTTTTAAATCAAAAACAACGCTTCTTTCTTTTACCTTGCAATCTCAACTTAGCCCAAGGTCCCTGAGGATACGATCTCGACTCATCCTACCTACGTAGTGAGTAGAGTTATTTTTGGTGCTATCAATGACTACGCATCAAATTTTGGCGCCGTTGCCGGGGATCTTGGCACGGTTGAATTAAAAAAAAAAAATTAAAAAAAAATATTTTTTTAAAATTTTTTTTAAAAAAAATATATACTTTTCAGTTTTGATTTCTCGTTTTAAATTTTTTTTTTCTTTTTTCAGTACTTTCTAGCTAGATAATCTTATTTGCATAATTACAGAATTACCTTGCATAACTAATTTACTATTTAGAATTTTGCTGCTTAGAATAATTTGCTACTTTTCATAGCCCAGTAATTTATTACTTTTTAGACTTAATCACTTAAATTTATTTTCTTGTAAAACTGAAAAAAAAAAATTAAAATTAAAAAAAAATATATAACAAGATAAAATTATATATAAAAAAAAAAAACCACTGACATTTCATAACACTTAACTAAAATAGCGTAATCTCAAATATAAAAATTTCTAACCTGATTGGACACCTTGTTTCTTTGCATTGCATCTCCATAATTGATCTTAAGGGCAATAACCCATTAACCAGATAAGGTGGGGATTTGATCATCCTTCTTTGGCCCACAAATCACTCCCTTGCATTTGCATAACCTAGACCTTAATTTAAAATCAACTAGACGTCAACCCTAGGAATTTCGAGCTCAATAGGATAAGAAAGCTCTAGAGTTGAACCGAGTGCGGATTGGTTAATTGCTCGGTGTCTAAGGCAAGTGGTTAAAGAAAGTGGTTTTCAATTGGTTCCGTTGACTGACCTGGCCAACTTAGTTGGTGTCTAAGAAAAGCAACGAGCAGGGAACCTCCCACATCTTACGCTTACCTGGCCGAGTCAGTTAGTCAGTCTTGAGCTTGGAGTGCTCAAAAGCAATCTTGAAAGTTAGGAGCTGTCTAGATCTAAGTTAACCGTAGGATAGAGAGTCTATGATTGTTTAAGTTGATTGCAATTAACATCTAAACATTAATTAATTTCTCCCTTTTCATAGATTTAAGATTCTTAGGTTCTTCTCTTTAGATTTTCTTCATTCTTTTCTCACTTTATTATAAAAATATATATTAAAAAAAAAAATTCTGTGTGTGCTCTACAGTATAATTGTAAGGTATATGCTTGGCCGTAGATCGTTACGACCAGAAATCCAACCTTTTGATCCAGAAATAGAAAGAACCTTCAGAGCCAACAGACATAAAAAGATGGGCCGAAATCAGGAGAATGATCCCCCCAAGCAATTGAAGGAGTACTTTACTCCTTCCACATATACCTACTCTCCTTGTATTCAAGTACCCCCTGTGGAGGCCACTCAATATGAAATTAAGTCCAGTATCATCCAAATGTTACCTTCATTTTATGGACTTAGTAATGAAGACCCTTATAAACATCTTGAGGAATTTCTTGAAATATGCTCAACTGTCAAAATTCACAACTTCTCTGATGATGCTCTTAGGTTGAAATTATTCCCTTTCTCACTTAAGGACAAAGCCAAATACTGGCTACATACTTTGGATTCCATGACTATATCAACCTGGGACCAGCTGCAAGGAGAGTTTCTCAAGAAATATTTTCCCATAGGAAAAACTAATCAAATAAGGAAAGCCATAACTAGTTTTTCCCAATTAGATGGAGAAATGTTTCATGAAACATGGGAGAGATTAAAAGACCTTATTAGAAAATGTTCCCACCATGCTGTACCCAAGTGGCAGTTAATCCAATATTTTTATGATGGGCTCTCTGAAAGACATCGACAAATGGTCGATGCATCATGCGGTGGGACATTTATGCTAAAAAGTGAGGATGAGGCATGGCAACTGTTTGAAATTTTAAGTGAAAATTCATTACATCATATGTCTGCCTCCATTAGAGATAAACCCATGTTAAACTCCAAAAGAGGTGGAATATATGAAGTAGGAAATGCCATAGATATCCATCAAAAGGTAGATGAACTGTCCCAAAAATTAGATCGTCTTCTAAACACTGGACAATCCCCGATTCCACCTAATCCAATCCAAGAAGTTTGTGCATTGTGTGCAAGTCTGAACCATTTTGTTAGTGAATGCCCAGCCGCACCTCAATTTCCTGAGTTTGTGCATGAGCAGGTTCAGCAAGCTCAAGTCCAACAAGCTCGCAGATCAGGAAACGATCCATATTCGAACACTTATAACCCCGACTGGAGAAACCATCCAAATTTTTCCTGGAGACCACAACCAGTGGTTGGTCCTGCCACACCTCGACCTCAATATCAAGACCCAACATATAGGCATGGACCATACCATCAATTCCAAAATGTTCCTCAACCATCTACTACTGGTCACAGCTCAGCTTTTGAGGAAAAAGTCCTGAAAGCACTAGAAAGATTAGAAGTCAACACTCAGATCCTTAACTCCCACACACAATCCATTGCCAAGCTAGAGACCCAAATAGGTCAACTAGCGACTGCATTCAGTAGGAGGGAAGAAGGAAAATTACCTAGCCAACCCGAGAGCAACCCAAGAGGGCAATTTGTGATTGAGAGTTATAATACTCCAGAAGCTTTTTTTGAACATGCCAAATCAATCATGACTCTGAGAAGTGGGAAGGTCATTGAACACACTAGTAAAACCAATGAGACTGACCCTAAACCTCTAACCGAATCCAAATCACCCAGGAATAAGGAGGACCTGAAAATAGAGAAGGAACCAACTGCACCGGAATTATCTTACTTGCCTAAAGCCCCATTTCCGGATGCCCTGAAAGCCCCTATTCCTGCAGATAAGAAGGGAGGAAAAATCGATGAGATGTTGGAATTATTTAAGCAAGTCCAAATTAATCTTCCCCTTCTAGACGCAATCAAACAGGTCCCTGCTTATGCCAAATTTTTGAAGGATTTGTGCACCCAAAAACGTAAATCTAGATCACAAATCCCAAAAAAAGTACGTCTCACTGAACAGGCTAGTTCTGTCGTCCAGCATGCCACTCCTCCAAAGCTTAAAGACCCAGGAGCCCCCATCATTTCCTGTGTTATAGGAGATTATCACATTGAAAAAGCTCTTCTAGATTTAGGGGCAAGTGTGAATCTTTTACCTAGTTCGGTGTATGAACTTTTTGGATTCGGAAAACTGAAACCCACATCAGTCACATTACAGTTAGCCGACAGATCAATTAAAAAACCACGTGGAATGCTTAAGGATGTCTTGGTCAAGGTAGATGAGTTTTACTTTCCAGTTGATTTTCTGGTTCTCGATATGGAATTAAGTGGCAACCCCAGACAAATTCCCATTATCTTAGGACGACCTTTCCTAGCTACGGCGAATGCATGCATCAATTGTAGGACAGGAGTCATGGACGTATCGTTTGGGAATAAGAAACTGAGACTGAATGTGTTTGGTGCTTCCCAAGAACCATCAATGGATAGTTGCTTCAAAGTAGATACACTAGAAGATATTATAGAAGATGCAACACCCACAATTCTAGCACCTTTAGATACTTGCTTGGCTCACTTTGGAGTGTATGACTTTAAGAGATATATGAAAGAAGTTAACATATTGTTGGATACACCACATGATAAAACCACTCCTCCATGGACAATCAAGTATGAGCCATTACCCATCTTTTGTTGGTTTTATCGCATATGACGTCTGGCTGAAGACATAAAACTTAGCGCTTGTTGGGAGGCAACCCAACGATTTCATATTTTTTTTACTTTATCGCAGCTGCAGGAATTTAGAACAAGAGCCTATTAATCAATGAAGCTATCTTCAACTTCCGAAGCAAAATTATCCCAGGTGCACTCTCTCCTTTTATTTTCTTTGCTTTCCTACTCCATTGAGGACAATGTAGATTAAGTTGGGGGGGAAGGGATTAATCAAATCCTCGAGTATGGTCAGAAATAATTAGTTTTGTGTATTCAAATTTTATTTTGATTAAGAGTCAATTAGGCATCCTAATAAATGAATGATTAACGGTCAAGATAATTTTAGAGATACTGAGGAATAAATTATTAAGAAAACTCAATGAATGGTAGGGTTTGAACTAGACCAAATTTTAGGAGTGATTCTACAACCCTCTTCTTACTGATCTCAATAAAGAATCTGCTTCATGAAAAATTGGGTGGAAAGATCGAGGTATGCAAAACTTCTCCTTAAAAAAAAAAAAAAAAAAAAAAAAAAAAAAAAAAAGAGAGAGAAAAACAACATTGGTCTCCTACTGAGTAACCGGGCCCTTTCGCCTAAGTAAGCGTTGTGGTTCGCATAAAAAGGTAGGCAATGTTATATATATATATATATATATATATATATATATAAAGAAAAAAAAAAAAAGAGACTAAATTGCAAGAAGATAATAAACCTTTTTCCCATTAAGTTAGAGGATTTAAAGAGTAAAGTGGAGAGTTGGTGAAAGAAAAGCTCTGAAATTTCTTTAGTTAATACTCAACCACTAATTGGGTCAAATTGATAATCCAATGAAATATCTTTTTAATGGTCTGACCAAGTATCATCTACCTTTTGGGATGTCTAACCTACTTTTTATTCAAAATCAAGTCGGTACACGATGCTGATATATCTATTTTACTCGAGGACGAGCAAAATTCAAGTTGGGGGGTGTGATAAACACTTAATTTAAGTATTTTAAATTAAAAAATTATATTTAATTTATCTTATTTATTAAGAATTTGATGTTTCTTTCTATGTTTTACAGGAAAGGTGATCGCCGATACAAAGAGTCCGATTCATAGATCAAAAAGATTCCAGTTTGAAGAAAATTGGACTTAAAATAAAATTAAAATAAAAGAAAGACGCATCCGGTATTATAGAAAATGAAGATACTATGCAAGGAATCCAAAAAGGATATAGATGTCATTATGAAGGAATTTTTGTTTCTTTTTGAAATATACAAAAAAAGTGTTTACGTGAATTCAAATGCTCACAGCAGCGCGTGAACAGTGCGCGTGAACAGTGACGCGGCGTGAACAACGCGCAGTGACGCGGCGTGGACGCGCAGTGACGCGGCGTGGACGCACAGGGACGGGCGCGGATGAGGGACGGGCACTGATGCGGGCACGGGTGCGGCATCTCGCGGGTGTGGGCACATTGCAGACAAGTTGAAAATAAAGAAAAAAATAATATTTAGAAATGTTTTGAAAGATTTGTATTTTTTTTAGTCCTACATCGAAAAATCATGTAAAACTCCTCCCTCCTAACACCTATAAAAATACTTTTGTACTCCCATTAGAGGGGAGCCCAGAAATTCTTCTAGAGCCTTGCATAGAGGAATAGAAAGGGACTACTTCATGAGCAGCTAGGCTAGCAGTCTCGGGAGTGGAGAAGAAATTTTGTAACGACACAGAGATGGTTTATTGTTCTAAACTTTCCTGTATTTCTTTATATGCAATAAAGATTATACTTTTTATTTAAATTGTCATGAGTTCTTTATTTTCTCCCTATCATATGCTTTTATTTATGCTTTCTTGTTAGATTAATATTAGGAACAACTTTTACTTTTCGGAGACGCGTCGTGATCTACGGATACGGGGCGTGCCGAGGAAAGAAGAGTTGTGTACCTAGTCTTTCCGGAGACGCGCCATGATCTACGGGTACGGAGCGTGCCGAGGAAAGACAGGTATTTTTCCTAAGATTAATCACATCTATTTAGTTAAAAAAGAGATACAACTCTGCTAGTGCAAATTAATTCAAAACTCCCGAGCTCTTTATTTTTTTTAATTACCTCAATTTTACGATAATTTATTTTCTAAATCAAAAACAACGCTTCTTTCTTTTACCTTGCAATCTCAACTTAGCCCAAGGTCCCTGAGGATACGATCTCGACTCATCCTACCTACGTAGTGAGTAGAGTTATTTTTGGTGCTATCAACGACTACGCATCAGGTACCCAAGCTTTCTTGGGTCCTTTTAGGTTAGTCAAAATGGTTCCTTTTGGAACCCATATTTTCTTTGTGTTTGCATATTTGTTAATAAGACATGTGTATGATTTATGTCTTATTCTTCCACATTTGAAACAAGTAATATTTGTAGCCTTGTTGCTTGAATAATTTTCATAAATATTCTTCAGAAATTTTTGTTTCTTCAGGGGTTTATAGCCAAGTCCAGCCTTATCATATATAACTTTCTGATTATCAAGAATCATATTTAGTTTGTTTGAACTTAAGGTGAACTTATCTACTATAGGTTTCAGCTTGTTAATTTTATTTTTTAAGTTTTGATTTTCTTGAATCAAGGTGGATTTTTCAATTGAAAGGTTTTCAGCTTGTTTCACTAAGGACTGATTTTCCAATTTCAGTTCTTTGTTTTTCATCCCTAGTTTCTTTAATTCATCAATTAAATCATAGAATGCTTCATGCAATTCTTCAAAAGTAAATTCACTAGTGGATTCAGAAGTTACCTCATTTTCGTGTGCCATCAGGCACAGGTTGGCTTGTTCTGTTGAGGTTTCCTCGTCAGAGCTTGAGTCATCACTCGCACTCCAGGTCGCCATCATTGCTTTCTTTTTGAACTTTTTGGGACCTTTCTTCAGTTGTGGACATTCGGATCTGAAATATCCCGCCTTCTTGCACTCGTAGCATATAAGGGGTTGATCTTTCTCTTTCTCTTTGCTTTGTTCCCCTTTTGTGAACTTCTTTCTCATCCCCTGTTTCCTTTTTCTTAGAAATTTCTTAAATTTTTGGGTGATGAGTGCCATCTCTTCATCCTGTTCTTCATCTTCAGAGTCATCCGTTTCATCATCAGGTGACGCTGTGGATTTGAGGGCAATGGTTCTTTTCTTTTTGACTTCATCCTCTTGATGTTGCTTCATGCTAAGTTCATGAGTCATCAAGGATCCAAGAAGCTCTTCTAGAGGTAGAGTGTTCAAGTCCTTGGCTTCTTGGATGGCAGTCACCTTGGCTTCCCAAGTTCTTGGCAATGACCTGAGAATCTTCCTTACTAGCTCACTGTTAGTATAAGATTTGCCAAGACTCTTCAAACCATTAATTATATCAGTAAAACGAGAAAACATAGCAGTTATGGACTCATCATGCTCTATTTTAAACAATTCATATTTATGTACAAGCATGTTTATTTTAGACTCTTTTACTTGACTTGTTCCCTCATGGGTTACTTCTAACCTATCCCATATTTCTTTAGCAGATGCACAAGTAGAAATACGATTAAATTCATTTGCATCTAGTGCACAATAAAAAACATTCATAGCTTTAGCATTTAATTGTGCCAATTTCTTATCAACCTCATCCCATTCTTTCTCGGGTTTGGTTGACTCCTCACCATCTGTAATCTTGGTGGGTGTGTGAGGACCGTTCGCTATGATACTCCACATATCATAATCGAGTGCTTGTATGAATATCTTCATCCGAGCTTTCCAATAGGTGTAATTAGACCCATTGAAAAGTGGAGGTCGGTTTGTAGATTGCCCCTCGGCTAGAAAAGTACCGACATGGGTTGCCATAGGTCTTTGGCTCTTTGATTGTTAGATCAAAGAAGGGCTAGAGCACCGGGCTCTGATACCACTTGTTGCCCAGCTATGCAACCCAAGAGGGGGGGTGAATTGGGTTTCTAAAAATTTTAGGCTTAATTAATTACTTATGATGAATGAGAACAAAGACTTTAATTCAAGATTAATTACCTAAAGCAAGAATGCAAGGATATAAAGAGAAACAATAAAGCACACCACAAACACAAAGATTTATAGTGGTTCGGTGCCAACCTTGCACCTACATCCACTCCCCAAGCTCCTACTTGGGAATTTCAATCCACTATACTTGTATTCAACCCGAATACAAACGTCGGAAACTCTGACACTAGCTATCCCAAGCTAGTCTACTTGTTTCTCGGGTACAAGCTAACCCAAAACACTCCGATTTCAGGTTCGGATCAACCTTCCCTTGTTTTGGAAATCCTCCAAAAATAAGAACAAATACTCACAAAGAGTAAAATAGCTTAGAGCACAAATTAATACAATAACAGCTCCTTAAATGAGCGAATATAACATTGAAAACACTTTACTCAAATGAAGAAACTCCTTTTGGATTTTCTCAAGGTGGATGAACGCTTGAATGAATGCTTGAGAAGAAGATGATCTTTGATTGAGAACTTCTTGAAGGCTTTGAAAGATCTCTTGATCAAGGTTGAACAATATGCTCGAAAGATCCTCTCTTTGAATGCTCTTGCTTTTCTCTTTCACAATCTCTCTTGTATATTGTGGATCCTCTCTCTTTTTCTTTTGGGTATTTCGTTGATCTCAGGCTTTTTCGTGTAGATTTTGGATCCTTTTGTATATAGGTTTGATCTCTCCTTTTTGATCTGCAATTTCTTTCACCATTTGAAATATTTTATAGCAATAAGAAACAAGAGAAAACATATTAGGCAGAAAAAGAGCCGTTAGAGCATTTTTAGGAAGCATAAAAGGCAATTAAAACGGGCAAAAAAATAGTCGTTGCTGACATTTTCCACCGCAGGGGTCGACTCATGAGTCGACTCATGCTTCAGGAGTCGACTCATGAGTCGACTTCTGTTACAAAGACCAGAGATGTGGTTTCTGGAATTTCTTGGCTCAAATCAGCAGGGGTCGACTCATGAGTCGACTCATGCCTTGTGGGTCGACTCATGAGTCGACTCACAGGTCATGCCAAGCCAGAAAACTAGCATGCCAAGGAGAATTTTTGCGTGCCAATCAGCTCATAGTGCCATGAGTTGACTCATGAGTCAACTCATGCACTTCAAACCTTCATAACTTCAAAAATATAAGTCCAAACACAATAAAATTTTCACCAATAGATTACTAATCATTTGTTCTACCAAATGATACTATCAAATTAGGATTTCAGTGAAATTATGATTTTGCCCTTGAAGAGCATAAAGACTTTTTCAATTTAAAATATTTGTATCCCTTCAATCTGCTTTGTAATCATCAAAATCAATCTAGGAGCAACACTCTATCTGACAGAAAAGTGGAAACCGGCAAGAATGTGGACTTCAGGTTTTTCGAAAAAGAGGGTTTCACCTTTGGATCAAAAATCAAAAATCAAGGTTGGGGTTTTTACTGCTCTCTCAAGGAAGTTACATTTGTAGACTTGGTTAGAGAATTTTATCAAAATCTACACTATGGCAATGGAACAGTAACTTCTACTGTTAAGGGAGTTGATATATGCTTAGATCCTATTACTTTGGGAGAGATACTACATTTGCCCTGTGAGGGATATTCTTACATGGAACTCCCAGTGAAGGAAGAGGGGATCAGTGTAATTCTAGGAGGAACCTACTCGGGAAGTTTGAATAAATTGGAAGCCAAAATTTTGTCAATTGAAATGAGAATCCTACATCAATTAGTGACAAAGCTCTTCTTCCCTAGGAGTGGTAGGCATGACCTCCTTTCTGGCCGAGATATTTGTATAATGTTTCATGTGATCACCCAAACCCCATTAAACCTCCCTGCTTTAATGATTGAGGCCATGAGAGAGACACTGAACAGATCCAAGGCACATCTGTCTTTTGGTATGGCTCTCACACTAGTTTTCAGGTGGTTTGGAGTCAGTTTTGAGGGGGAGGCATCTGCTAAGCTTTCTCACGCAGACACCATCAACCAACACACTCTACACCGTATGGGATTCACTAAGATTGATGGTGGTTGGATCAAAGGTACAGAAGAAAGAGCTGAGGAGAGAGCTGAGGACAGAGTTGAGGACAGAGCTGAAGAAGAAGGTCCCTCATCTCCTCTCCATGACTTCAGGGCAGCATCTCCAGATATCCAGTTTGTTTCAGATCCAGAGGCTGGCCCTTCAGAGTTCACCAGGAGGTACACACCAGTTCAGCAGCCAGTCAGCAGTGCACCTTCTTCAGAGTTCAGATTGGCTGATGATCAGATCGAGCAGATTTCTCAGCGTGTGGCTTCCTTGCTTTCTCGTCAGTGGAGCACTTCTGCATTTGCATCGGGATCCACATCATTAGATTCATCTGATCAGACCTTGATCTCCCATATCTCCACTGTATTTCAGTTGATCTCAGATCAGTCTATTCGAATTCAGCAGCTCGAGGATTGCATTTTGAGACTGACTGGGAGAGTTCTTGACTTGCAGGGGCAAGTCTTAGCTTTGGCCCATCCTCAGCCATAGGAGAGCACTATTGAGGTCACAGACCTTACTGCAGAGGCTGGCAGGCTCAGAGGTGCATTGAAGGATGGTTATGAGTTATTGAGGAGAGAGATTAGAGGCTCGAGTGAGCATGCATCTACTCAGTTCACTGCTCTGCTTCAGTCTATTTTGAGAGCACTGAACGTTCTTGATTCCATTAGACTCACTCTTTCAGTCCAGTCTTTGGCCTCTCAACGTTCTCAGCCTCCTAGTTCATCTTGCTCACCTGCTCGTGCCAGCACCTCCACTCGTGGCAGAGGCAGACGGAGCAGAGGACGAGCTCTTGGTCGTGATCCATCATCTCCCCATCCCATCTCTGATACATCTGATTCTGATCCGTAGAGTCATGTAGATCCTTGTTGTTAGTCATGTCTGTTGTTCTTTCTAAGATCTATCTTTTGGGCCATGTAATGATATTAACTAGTTGACTTTTATGGAATATGTATTGAAACAACTATTATATCAATTATCTTTTAATTATATATCTACTCTTTGTAATGATGTCAATCATCTCTTGATTATATATCTTCTCTTTGTTAATAATTCATATCTGTGGTATTCTATGGCATATTTTATTTAATGATTGTTGTATTCAGGGGGAGCAAATATTAATGATTAGCATAAGAAGTTTGAAGAAACACTAAAGAAAAAATGTATTCAAAAAAAGAGGGGGAGTTAACAATGTTTGATGATGTCAAAAAGGGGGAGAAATTAAAGAAAAAGATACATATCAAAAGCAAAATTATAAATTATTAAAAGACTTGAAAATAAAATGAATGAATTGGGGAGAAATTAAAGAACAATATCAAAAGTAAAATTATTAAATAACTTAAAAATACAATGAGTAAATTGTTAAGTACGATGCAAATGAGCAACCTTTAAAATTACTTCTTAGCCATGCTCTGATATGCTTTAAAATTAGACTTGCTCTGATACATCTTAAAATTTGACATGCTCTGATATACTTTATAATTAATTCTTAGACATGCATTAGTACACTTAATTATTAAACTTGCTCTGATACTAAAATTAAATAATCAAATAAGAATGAGCAAATTTTCAAGATACAACTTACTCTGATACTAAACTAAATAATCAAATAAGAATGAGCAAATTTTCAAGAAATTTGAAAAACAAGCAAATGAGCAAATGAGATATTTTCAAACACGTAATTTTCAAATCCTAATGTAAATTCTGCTTTGCTCTGATAACAAAAATAAATTTTCTACTCTGATACCAAAATCATATAATCAAATGAGCAAATTTTTAAATTATTGAGCAATAGGCAAATTATTTATGTAAATGGGCACATGTATCACATGCCAAAAGAATCAATCTTCTATTCAAGCAAATGCACTTATAAGTTGGTAGTAAATCTCCTATTTATCTTCAAACTACCTATAATGCATTTCATTCCTTTGAAATTCATGATCATTGATTCACATAGATGCTTTTGTTCAAGTGTTTTGTCATCATCAAAAAGGGGGAGATTGTTGCTCCTTAGATTGATTTTGATGATTACAAAACAGTTGAAGGGGTACTAATAATTTTCATTTGAAAAAGACCTATTGCTCTTCAGGGGCAAAATCATAATTTTACTAAAATCTTGATTTGAAAGTATCAAATGATAGAACAAAAGATTTGTAATCTATTGGCAAAAATTTCATTATTTTTGGACTTGTATTTTGAAAGTTATGCATGTTTGAAAATCATGAGTCGACCCATGAGTCAACTCATGGCACATGAGCTGTTTGGCACGCAGATTTTTTTGGCTTGGCACAACCTGTGAGTCGACCCATGAGTCGACCCCCAAGGCATGAGTCGACCCCTACAGTTTTTAGGCCAAAAATCATAGAACCTTATTTTCTGATATTTTTTCACAGAGCTCGACCCATGAGTCGACCCCCAGGCATGAGTCGACCCATGAGTCGACCCCTGTGATGGGATTTTTCCACAACGGCTAGTTTTTAACCCATTTTAAGTGCTTTTAATGCTCATTTAATGTGGTCTAACGGCTCTTTTTCAGCCTAGAATATTTTTCTCTATTTCTTAAAGCTATAAAAGGATCCAAAAGGTAGAAAATCAAAAACAAGATTCAAGAAGAGAGATTTTGAAAGAGGGATTTCAAGCCAACTTTTTAGCCCTAAGCAAGAGCTCATTCAAAGCTTTCAAGAAGCCTTCAATCCAAGCTCACCAACTCCTCAAGTGCACAATCAAGTCTCCATCCTCCTTGAGGAAATTCAAAAAGGGTCTTCTTCTCTTAAGTAAAGTGTATTTAAAGTTATATTCGCTCATTAAAGGAGCTTTCTTTGTGCTTAATTGTACTATAAAGTGTTATACTCAGTTTGAGTGATTGTTTTTATTTTGGAGGGATTCCAAAACAAGGGAAGGTTGATCCGAACCTAGAATCGGAGTGTATTGGGTTGGTTTGTACCCAAAAAATAAGTGGTCTAGCTTGGGATAGCTAGAGTCAGAGTTTCCGACGTTTGTATTCGGGTTGAATACAAGTTTAGTGGATTGAAATTCCTAAGTAGGAGCTTGGAGAGTGGATGTAGGTGCAAGGTTGGCACCGAACCACTATAAATCTTTTTGTTTGTGGTGTGCATAATTGCTTCTCTTTAACTCTTCATTATTTCCTTGCATTCTTGCTTTTGGCAATTAGTCTTGAATTAAGTTTACTCTTCACATTCATTTAGCTTTTGACAAACACTTTTCATAAGTCATTAGTTAAGCTTAAAATTTTTAGAAACCCAATTCACCCCCCCCCCCCTCTTGGGTTGCATAGCTGGGCAACAACAGTCATCATTTACTCTTGAGAATATCTTAGAGTTGGTTTAGAGCTGTTGGAGAGTGTTTAATGTACATTAAATGTACCAAATATGGACTAAAAACTAGCCATTATGAAGCTCGTCTAGAATGGATTATCCCATATGGGTCGTCCCATTGTGACTGAAAAGTCTCATGAGACACCTCATTAGGCCAGACAGAAAGTTTAGCTTTCTGTTTTGATCTCAAGGTCTCAAAAGTCATCCCAGATGGGTCGTACTACTGCATGGATCATCTCAGGTGGGTCGTCCCAGTGCGTGCCATGAGCCAAAATGAAGCATGCCGGCTATCCAATGAAAGGAGATGACTCAGATGGGTCGCTCCATTTTATGCCAACCTAATTTTTTATGTATTTAAAGTCTGAAACTTATCAAAATACATTCAAATGCTCTCAAATGACTTCAAATCAATTGGACACTCTCAAAAGACTTCAAAAATATCTCCAACTTGCAGAAACTTCAACTTTGACACGTTTGATGATGCTTTTCAAATCCAATCTCTTGGACTACCTGAAACATCATAAAAATAATCTCTAAAGATAAGAAACATATTAGTAATCCTCTCAAATAGTTTGTGATCATCAAAATCAATTCTTGGAGCAACAAGAGAGTTTGAATTTGATTCAAACATAAAGAGTCCTACTCCTAACCTATGAAGGTATTTGATTTGATCTAAAAACTCTTGTCTATTTAAAGAGAGATGTGGAGAAAAGAAAAATAAATCAAGCATTGGTCTAGATATGAGATCATTAGGTGTCCCCTCTCCTTGGGCATCACCTCTCCATAGGCATCTCTCTCTTCTTGGGCATCCTCCCTATCCCTTATGGTGTGGTGTGTGGGCTCCTTCCAAGGCCTTAAAATTAGATCTCAAGGTTCTCCTTCTTTCCTCATGAAGAGTTTTTCATCCCTTTCTCCTACGTTGCTTGGCGTGTGTGTGAAGTAAAGAATCTGCGCATCTGGATCTCACAAAGCAAATCGATTGAGGAACGTCCTCAACCTTGATTAAGTCTCCCACTGCGAATCAAGGTTAGATTTCATAAATATTATAAAAATTTTAATTGCTAATCTATTCAATTTTTTTCTGGCATTTGATGCGATCGGATAATTTTTCCTTCAGCATCTTCTTATTCATATTTCCTCTTATTGGAGGCCCAAACTTCCTCTTATCGATGTGCAATCTGACCCTCTTCAGTCTGTATGTACCTTCGAGCTTGGGTCAAAAATTTGACATAGTCCCTTGAATATATCTTATTGAGGGTGTAGATGTGGCACTCATTGCAGAGGCCTCCACTATAATAAAATAGGTTATTAGCGATAAAAAGTTTTCATCACTAATAACCCATTTTCGTCACTAATATATATTAGCAACGAAATTTTCGTCGCTAATATTTTATCATCAATAATCGCATCGTTGATAATATTTTATGATGAAAAATAAATTTTATCACTTATAAAAGATATTTATGATGAATATTTTTCATCGTTAAAAATAAAAGATAAAAAAATTTAATCATAAAAAAAGATATTTGCAATGAATTATACCATCATTAATAAATAAAAAATTAATAGCGATGAAAATATTTTCATTGCTATTAATTCCAAAAGTTTTAGCGACTAAACATTTACGTCGTAAAAAATATTTTTTGTAACAAAAATATTTCTTCGCTATTAATTTAATAAAAAAAAATTTAAGAAATAAAATTGAATAATATTAGCGATAAAAAATTATATCATAAATAATTCAATTTATGATAAAAATTTACATCACTAATAATTATTTGTGATGAAAAGTTTTCCATCACTGTTAATTATTTATTTATTAAAAAATTAAATTATGTTAGTAAAATATTTTTGGTGATGAATCTTTCATCATGAATAATTCTATCATTAATAATTTAATCATATTTTTTTTTAAAAATTTATGAATATATATTTTTAATTTATATATATAATATTTTTTATAAATTAAAAAAATAAAAATAAAAAATTTACATAATAAACTAATAAATAAATTTTATTATTTTATTATATTAAATTAAAATTATAAAAAGTTTAAAATAAAAAAAGTATATCAATAAGTCATCAAATATCGGCATCTGGAGAACGAGCTGGGGATGGGGAGCGCTTGACGGAGCTCGAACTGGCCTACTGCTGTCTCATCAGTTGTATCATTTGCTCTATCTGTGCCATCTACTCTATCATCTGGATCTGAAGCTGCTGATACTCGTCGACCGTGCAGCCAACTCCTGAGCTCGGTGCTTAGCCTACTGTTGATCTATGACAGCCTACTTCTGCACCTCCATCAGTCGAGTCTCGCATGCAGAATAGATATCAGCCCTAGATGAGCATGAGGATGAGGGAGTAGTGATCCCATACCCTAGACCCCTAACATAACAGGATCTTGTACCGAGCACCCGATCACAGATCTCATCATTTGTGGGTGAGATCGAGCCCTCAGAGATAGGCTGGGATCTCATATCTGTCATACGATCTTGAAAATTAAAATTAGAATTATTTTAATTTTTTAAAAAAAATTAGACTGTAAATAAAAAATAAATTAAAAAAACTTACAAAGAGCTCCTAGCTCCCTGTCGTCCACTCCTCCGACCATCGCTGGTGGGTTTGCTAGTAGATATCGATCCTATCAGGAAGCTCGCCACTCTTAGCATCTCTCTGTAATTTGAGAATTAATTAAAAAAATTTAAATAACTAGAGAATTTATGTTAATTAAAAATTAAAAATTATCTACCATGTGCTCCATGTGACGAGCGAATGATCTCGAACCCCCACAATATGGCACAATCTATCTCACCCGATTCGTCACATTCTGGGCACATCGTCTCTGTAAAATTACCAGTCAAATTAATATATAATAAATTTAATTTAAAAATAAATGATTCAATCATTAAACTCTAAAAAAAAAATTTAGAAGTGTAACCTGATATGCTGGATCCTCGTACTATCGGTATATGGCAGTCCAATCATCCATGGTGATACTGTCATAGGGCTGCTGTCGTGTTGCCTCCTCCCCATGGTCCTGCACCACCCGATACCAATGCTGATGCATGTGATGGCAATAATCCTTGAAATGCAAGGATAGATGAGTGTCGACGGCTCGCCTCACACAATCCTCCTCAAAATCAATGATGTCGAATACACCCTGCCAATAACAAATATTAAAAGAATACTATACAAATTAAATATTCATAATATAATTTATTTTACCTATAAGTGGATGTAAAAAATCTCTCTCTAAGCAAGTAGAACGTGACGTCAATTGAAGAGCATCACAGGGGGCATAACTGCAGCATATGATGCCCAGCTCAATCTGCCATGGCTCACACCATCCCCTAATGGATCTGGTGTAGCCAGCTGGTATCTCGATCTGAAGATGCTATCTCGGGTGCTCACATATCCAATGCTCTAGAGCGAGGTTCTTCGATGGACCTCGCCCTCACCACAGTACCAATAAAGACTGGTCAGAAATAATAATAAATAAATTATTAGTATGATCCAAATAAAAAAATCAAATTTTATTATATAAAAAATATAATAATACCACTGAGACCCACCTCACTGAGACCTGCCTCACTGGGACCCGTCAGTGTAGGATCCTCTAACAGTGGAGCTGATGTGGCAACAGAGATCGATGAAGGTACCTCAACCTCCGAGGTAGACTGTGAACGCGAACGTCGTTGTCTATCTCTTAGTATCATATCTGCAATAATTGAGATATAAATAAATATAATATTGAATAATAATAATAAAAATCAAATAACATTCTAATGAATACAATTATATCGCATACCATTATTGCAAGAGAAGATTAAACGAAGAATATAGATCTACTCATCAATATTCATATCTACCTCGATGTGTAGATCCTCCTCCAAATCATAATAATCAATATACGTGTCATCTTCTATCTCATTGTCATTTATGAACTGATCGTCGCCCTTCGACTCATCAAGATTCAATATAAAATCAGCTTCAACTTCATTAGATGGCATATCAGTCCTATTCAAAGGTGCCATTATAAGTTCTTTATCAACCAAAAGCTCGACTAATGTTTGTTCTTCTTGCTAAAAAGCTTCCTCTTCATGAAAATTTAAATTTTTATCAATCTCTAATCGATTTGGTATGTCATATACGCCTCTAGATATTATTTTTTATATAATATGCCAATTATCTCGATACTTTAGATCCTTCAAATATATTACTTGTTTCGCTTGAGTTGCTAAAATATACGGCTCATTTTGGTACCATGTTCGTGCAAAATTTATACTGATAAATTATGAATCGATATGAATATCGATTTTTTTATTACTAATATCCCACCATTCATACTAAAATAAAAATACAAAATTACTGGACCCATACTTCAATTCTATGATATCTACCAGTACACTATAATAATCAATCTTTTCTTCTCCTTCATATCCTGTTGTAGCAATCCCACTATTCTGGGTCCGTTGTTGCATCTCAAGCTTCCTTATGTGAAATCTCATTCCTCCAATGATACAGGATGCATAGTGATTAACCCTTCGATCGGGATCGCATGCTAAATCGTGCAACTCATCGATCGCATCCACATCTTTATTGAAATACTTATGTTTCATCTACATCATAACATAAAAAATTATGTTAGTTCAAATAATATTATTTATAATTAAATAAATAATATATCACTAATGCAACTTACAAGATCACCAAATCATTTTGTAAATTTCCTCCTATATCGATCATGGGCATCTATATTATTCTCTCTACATAGTATACTCTTGTGCTCACTGTAAGAAGTTATGATTTTTAATTTTACATCGATATAAAAAATTTACTTAAAATATTAAATAGTATGGTAAGATGGTACTTACTCAATAAAATCTTCAATTTTTTTATAATTATTTAGAACACAAAAGTATGCCTTGGATAGCTCGTTCACATCCATAAATTTATATCTTCTTGCACCAATAGATCGAATCGTTTATTTAAATATAGACAATATCGATTCATTATCATTCTATTCATGATTTGCATTATGATCTGTACAATTAAATCTTATTTTGATATCGTCAAGATACATCGAGCAGAATGTGACACACTCGGTAGCTACATATGCTTCCGCTATAGACCCTTCAGGTCTTGCTTTATTACGTACATACTTTTTTAAGATATATAAAAATTTATAAATAAAAATAAATTTAAATTTTAGAAATATATTTACATCTTATAATTGATATGACAGAGTACGTATAATTTTTTTACCTTTCAATAGGATACATCTATCGATAATGTACTAATTCGGTCAAAAGAGCTTCCTTTGGAAGATGAACAGCCAGATGCACCATAACATCAAAAAATAATGATGAAATTTTTTTTTCTAACTTACAAAGAATGAGTACAATATCTTTCTCTGATCTCTCAAGTAAGTTAATCTTCAATTTTTGACAACACAGTTCTCGAAAGAACACTCCAGCTCAATCAATGCAGTTTGAACATCACCACCCAAATAGCCATGCATGACCATAGGAAGCAAACGTTGCATCATCACATGGGAGTCATAACTTTTCATACCAGAGATATTGCCATCGTTGTTCCCAACATACAATGATACGTTTGAAGCGTATGCACAAAAAACTTTACGATTTTGAACCATCCACAAATATTTTTCTTTTTCTCACCAAACAGTGAATAACATATAGGTGGCATAAAAAATCTCTCACCTCGATGAGCTAAATGCAACTCCAACTAGATTCTCATTTCCTGCAAATCAAGGCAAGCTTTTATACCATCTTTTGGTTTTCCTGAGATGTTCAATACAATACCGATGATATTATCATAAATATTTTTTTTAATATGCATTACATCTAGATTATGATGAAGTAGTAGCTGCTTCCAATATTATAGTTCGAAAAAGATGCTTCACTTCATCCAATTCAGCTTTGTTTCAGTACGCTTCTGCTTCCGCTTGCGAGTACCTGATGTTTTTCCAAATTGGATGTTTTTAATGACTTTAAGTTGTTCTAAAATTTTTGTTCCACTTAACTCCTTTGATGGCGGATGCCAGATGGACTTACCATCAAAATATTAGTTATAATGGGTCCTCCAAGAATGATTAGCAGGAAGAAACCATCGATGATCCATGAACATATTTTTCGTCTGTACTTTAAATGTAAGGAGGATGCATCCCTATTGCATATTGGACATACATGATATCCTTTGATGCTCCATCCAGATAAGTTTTCAAATACAGAAAAATTATTTATGGTCCATAGAATCGAAGCATGCAACTTAAAATTACTTCACAGAATCATATATCTATACCCCATTTTTTCATAGCTCCTTCAGATCATCGATTAAAGGTTGTAGATATACATCAATTTCATTATCTGATACTTTCAGATTCAAAATCAACAGTGATATAAAAATAAATGATTCTTTTATGCACTTTCAAGGTGACACATTATATACAACTAGCATCACAGGCCACATGTTGTAAGAGGTATTCAGATTATCAAAGGGATTAAATCCATTTATCGCTAGACCAAGTCGGATATTACGCGGATCACTCATAAAGTACGGATACTTTGCATCAAAGTCTTTCCACACTAAAAAATCGGTTAGGTGGCTAAGTATGTTCTCCTCTAAAATCCACTGCTCATAATGCCACCTCATTTCTTCAATTGTCTTTGTAGACATATACAATTTTTGAAGTCTTAGAATCAATAAAAAATATCTCAAAATCTTTTGAGGTATCTTCTTTGCTTTCCTATTATCGATTTTGTATTTAGTTTTACCGTATTTTGGATATTCAGTTGCTTGTTCGTTATCCTTATAAAATAATATACAATCATTTTTGCGGACATGTATAGGAATATAGCCAAGTCTCATTTTTTGCATGTATATTTTTACTTCAGAATATGATTTCGAAAGTCTCTCTTCATCGAGAAGAGCTGCTTTAATCAATGTTAAAATTTGATCAAATGATTTCTGACTCCATCAGTTCATGATTTTAATATAAAGTAATTTTATCAAAAACTCTAACTTTAAAAGCTTTGTATAATTTGGATAGAGTGGCTCTCGTGCATCCCTTACAAGCTTTGCAAACTGTTCAAAAGTCCCTTCTACCTCAAGCCGAATATTATGTACATCATCAAAATTGCTTTCAGATGCAGTAGTACTCATGCGTACATTTGAACAAGCACTTTGATGTAAATCATCTAATAATTCATCTATACCACTATATTCGACAAGTCTAGCAGCATCACTATCATCTTCAGTATCGTCATCATCGTGCACCACTTCATTCGGATCATCCTCCCCATGCCATATCCAACAAGTACACTTCTTATCCATACCATATTGTAGCAGATGCTCCTCAACAAGTGTTATGTGATGATATACCATATTGACACATCTCTTACATGGATATTTTATTTGACTAGCACTGTCAGCCTTATGCCATCAAAACTCAATAAAATCTCAAACTCCTTTTCGATATTCAGGCAAAAAAATATCTCTAGCATTCATCCAATTTTTATTGATATCCATCTAACAACAAATACAAAATCATTAACAATCAAAAAAAAGTTTAGTAGTATTCTAGATCTCGATCTGAATTTCAGTCAAAATTCTAATCTAGCTCTAGATCTGGATCACTTTATACAAAACAACACATATTAAAAAAATACAGACTGAACAGTAACACAGAAAATATCTTTCTATCAATTTAATAAAATAAAAATACATGATCCTATCTATTTCAAATCATTACTGACAGGTGTGGTCCTATCCCTTTCAGAAAAGTAATAATCTTATTATTGTTATTAGTGGATATTTCATCTCATTTTTGTGAAAATTTTGGCAGCATCTCCTCATGGTTCTCCAAGTATACGATGTGAATATGGTGCCTACGCACCCTATCCACCATATATCCAGAGAACAATGGACAGATAACTACTGAATACCACATAATGAAATAAAATATCAACTATTAACAACAATAATATTATTACTTTTCTAAAAAGTCTGAATACAGAACATCCAAGATTCAATCTCGATAAAGATCGACTCTTGAACGAAAATCTACAGCTCAATACAATTTAACTACCATCTTTGAACATGCATCCAAAGATGGATTTCTAATTTATCAAAAAAGAATAACTTCATATTAAAATTTCTTCATCAAAAATTTTAATAGAGTTTTCTCTAAAATAAAAATATTTTTTTATATTTATAATTTCAGCAGCATACAAAACAGCACATAAAATAATTAAATTATAACAAATAAAAGTAATGTGCATTGTGTTAGTGAAAAAAATAATTAATCAAATAATTAAATAATTTTAGTAGTAATACTAAAAAATAATATGCAATAAATATAATTAATCAAATAATATGCATCTCCCTATCACCGCTGCTCATAATGCCATCCACGTAGGCCCCGACCCACACCGCCGGCCCAACCCGACCCCTTCCATCCCGACCCGGCCCCATCCCCACTGGCCCCAGCCCCACCCCCGACGGCCCCCCATGCCGCCACCCTCGGCCCAACCCGGACCCATCCCTGCAGGCCCCGACCCCAGCCCATCCCCGCAGGACCCACCCCCGACCTCGACCCAACCCAGACCCATCCCCGAGGCCCTAGCCCGATCCGGAACCGACCCGGCCCAGCTCGGCCTGACCCGACCTGACCCGACCGACCCACCGGATTGGCTCGACCCACCCTATCCCCGTCCTCACCCCCGCCCCCACCCCCGCCAGCCCTGGCCTCATCCACGCCGGCCTGGCCCCCTCCCCATCGGCCCAGCCCCATCCCCGATGGCCCACCGCACTGCGGCCCCGGCCCGAATACGAGACCCATCCCCGCAAGCCCCGACCTCATCATCAATCAAGTCCTGGCCCGACTCCCCGACCCGCCCCGTCCCCACCGGCCCCGACCCCATCTATGCCGGCCTGGTCCCATCCCCGCTGGCCCAGCCCCACCCCTGCCAGCCATGGCCCGACCCAGACCCATCCCAGCAGGCCCCAGCCTAACCCGACCCGACCCACCCCGACCTCATCTCCACCGACCTATCCCCATCAGGCCCGGCCCCATCCAAGCAGGCCCGACTCGGCCCGACCGTCCATGCCGACCCGACCCAGCCCCAGCACCATCCATGCCGGCCCGATGGCCCGACAAAAGACCAAAAAAATTAAAAATGCTTACCGACGGTGGACGCAGGTGCCGCCGGCCCGACCCCATCCCCATCGGCTCGACCCGGCACCATCCCCGCCGGCGTCTCCCTCATCCGCGATGGCCCACCGGTGGCCCGAGAGCACACCAAAAAAAGAAAAGACACCTTACCTTATCGACGAACGGCGACTGCAATGATGATGGTGATGGAGGCGAATGCGGCGGTCGGGAGAGGGGGCAGAGCAGAGAGGGGGACGCGGGGGGGAGCGTGCGAAATCAGGGTGGTGGGGGCATCGGGGAAGAAAATGGGTTTTAGATGGGACTTGACTGGATGGGATATATTAGTGATGAAAATTTTCATCGCTAATAACAAATTTTTATCACTAATAATTTTAGACAAAAAATAATTTACAATGAAAGAAAAAAATTTCATCGCTAATAACTTTATTAATGATGAAAATAATTTTCATCGCTAATAGTTTCCGCCAAAAAAAAATTTCTCTGAAAAAATATTTTCCCCCAAAAAATATTATTTGTGACAAAAGAAAAAATTTTGTCACTAATAATTTACTAACGATGAAAATTTTTGTCACTAATAGTTTCTGCCAAAATATTATTTACTAAAAAAAAATTTTTAATAAAAAAAGTTATTTACGATGAAAATTTTTCATCGTTAATTAATTTATTAGTGATGAAAAAGCTATTTCATCGCTAATAATTACTAAAAAAAGAAATTTTCATTTTTTAAAAGAATTTGTGATGAAAAAAAGCATGAGCAATATGATGCTTCCATAAAAAAATAATATATATATATACATACATACATATATAATATATATATAAATATATATATATTTAAAAATTTATATAATATATATAATAATCTAAAATCTTCTTCAAAAGACTTATCAGATCTTGCTAAATTGATCTGTAGATATATTTATATATATTATATATAAATATAAGTGCATGGCTATTGTGGCATTACAGGAAATAATTAACTTGTTTATTAAAGTAGATGCACAATCATTACTGCTTCTACAAAAGGCATAGCTTTGTTTATAAATTTATGGTAAATTACTAATCTGTTAAAAGTTGAATGCAATTATTGGAATGTTTTTAGTACAAATAACTCTACTCGCTAGAGATAAAATACCCAATTCAACATAAATCACAATTTAAGTCAATTATTGATAAGAATCATAAAGGGTTCAATTCATATTATTATACCAAAAAATTTAACAATGTGGACTCTTCTCCTTGTACTACATTAGTATTCTTTTTTTTTTATAGAGAAGTAACATCATGCTTATTTTTGTAAATATACAACTCACCTCATCTCAACTCAATGAAGCTATGATCCCAAACTCATTAGGATCGAGTATATAAATCTTTTTTCTTCATTTCACTTGGTTTAGAGACATTAAATATCAATTCTTTTCTTACCACATCATCTATATATTGTTTGGTGTACCTCCTTATTTTTATATATAAATCACTCATTTGTACAGATGCATATATACTTTGGCCTGTATTCTATATATCTGAAGTATCTAAAATCATCGTTCTCTAAATTTTATCTTAGTTGATGTTATCTTTATTTTTTTACGAACAACTTCATTTTAATTTTATTTTTTTTGTATTACTACATATTCATCTTAATATTCTACATACTTTTCTTGTGCACATATTATTTTTCAAAAACTATCTAATATTTATTTTTATAAATATAAAAAAATTTACTATAACATATCTAAACATCCTTCAATAGAAAAGTTTTTTAAAATTTTTAATTTTTTTTAAATATTAGCAATGAAATTGTTTGTCATAATAAATGGAATTAGCGATGGAATTCTTATTTTCCATTGCTAATAGTCAAATTTTTAAATTTAAATTTTTTTATTTTTTAAATATTTGCAATGAAAAGCATTCATGTAAATAAGTAACTATTTTGTGATGGATAGTCATTTTAGTGTCACAAATAGTGGATTATTTTTGATGAAAAATTTCCATCATAAATTATCTTTTATTTTAAAATTTTTAAAATAGGTTTATTAGTGACAAAAAAATATATTTTCATCACAAATGCACTTGATGATTTATGATGAAAATTTTTTTCATCGCTAATAGTGTCATTTTTGAAAATTAAAATTTTTTTATTTTTCATATATTAGTGACAAAAAATATTCATCATAAATAATCATGGATTTTTTGATGGAAAATAAAATTTGCATCACCAATAATGATTATTAATGACATAAATTTTTCATCACAAATATTCTATATTTTTTAAGTTTTTAATTTTTTTCCACTATTTATGATGAAAAGTTTTCATCGTAAATAATCTATTGTTGATGATGTAAATTTTTTATTAGTCACAAATAGTTTACCTTTTGAATTTTTAATTTTTTTTATTTTTCACAAATTAGTGATGAAAATGTTCATCGTAAATGATCAATATTTTATGACAAAAAATTTATTTTCTGTCGTAAATATTTTGGTTATCTACGACATACTTTTTTGCATTGCAAATAATATTTAATTTTTAAATTTTTTAACTTTTGTTAAATATTAATGAAGAAATTTTTATTGTTAATAAATTTTATTTTTGACATAACTAAAATTTTTATCATAAATAATTAAATTATTTGTGACTAAAAATTATGTCACAAATAATCTATAATATTTTATATTTTAAATTTTTTATTTTTCTTCAAATATTAGTGACGAAAACTTTTAGTCATAAAAACTATTATTTGCGATAGAAAAGCATTTTTTGTCATAAAAATTTGAATTATTTATGATGAAAATATTTTCATCGATAATATTTGGATATTTAGAATTTAAATAATATTTTATTATTTATGATAAAAAAAATCATTGGAAATAACTTATATTTATGATGAAATTCTTCTTTTTGTCACTAATATTCTTTATTTACGATGAAATTATGAAAGCATCATAAATTTTTTTTTTTAATCGATGAAAATTTTGATACATCGCAAATAGGCTTATTTGCGATGAAAAAATTTTCATCGCAAAAAAAATCATCGCAAAAATGTCATTTTCTTGTAGTGCTCATTTCAAAGCTAACATGATGATGGCTTCATCTAAGTCGCATACTTTCAACATTGTTGCATTAAATCGTGCCATATAGTCATGCAAGAACTCTCCTTCTTCTTGGTGGAGGGAGAAAAGGCTATCCAAATCCTTGATTGGAGACTATTTCCCGAGTAATTTGACGTCCAAATTGCTTGAAGGAGGTGATGGACCTCGATTGAAGCCCAGAGTACCACATTCGTGCTACCTTCTTCCAGGTCGCAGGGATGGTGAGGTAGAGGAAGATGTCCAAAGCACTTTGAAGTATCATGAGGGCTTTGTAGCCCTCCAGGTGATCTAGCAGATTGGTGGAGCCATTATGTGACTCCACCATCGGCATCTTGAACTAACTTGGGATTGGTTCTTGAAGGATGGAGCAGATGAAGGGTGGCTAGGCACTAAAGCTAAAGACCTCATCATTCCCTTTGCCACCGACCTAGACCTCGACCAGCCGACGCTTGATCTCGCGGATCTTCCACTTGAGTTCCTCCTCCTGGCAAGATCATTTGGGTTGGGGTGAATAGCCCAGCATTGAGTCTCTGCCAGAAGAAGTGGGGGACTGTTGGTGTGGTCTACCATGGGTGGACCCATGGAGTGATGGTGATCGCTAGTCGGCTGAGATCGATTGGTGCACTCCTCAAGGAGGGTTTTCTAGGATTGGAGATTGGTCTCGATGGCTGTGCCAAGATGGTGCCACCTTTAGAGCGAAGTGAGGCGGTTGCCGCTACATGGATTGTTGTGGGTGTTGGATGATACTTGCTAGTGCCTAGACCTAGCTAATCAGATCATCAAATTGTTGAGGGTCCAATATCATGGGTAGCTACACTGGCTCTACAAGCCCATGGGAGGTGGACAGTTGAGTGGCTCTGCCCCGGCTTCTCCGAGTAGACTATCGGTTGGAAGCATTGGAGTAGTTGTGGTGAGGCATTCCCTCTCTTTGATTAAGTTAATATGCCCTTCCTTTAGCACCAAACTATTGCATCAAGGCTCTGAGACAAGCTAATATGGTGGAAAAAGAGCATCAAACTGGTCATCGGGACATCGTGGGAGACCTGCAAAAGAAGTCCGCTCATACCGGAGGGGGGGTACTTTGGTGGGGAATCCTTTGATATTTAAATCAGCCAAAGCTTGAGTACAGTAGAAGAGAGAGAGGACATGGAGCTTGATGAAGCTTGACTTAGCATAGTGTGAAGTAGCATAGTATATCATAACATACCTTGAGGATCCCCTTCTCACCTCTTTATATAGAGGAGTGCTGAAGTTTGTTACGTTTGAACCTATAGGTTGTCAAGATAAAGTGTCCACCTACTAACTGAATTGTTAGTCGTGGATGTTTGTTATATGACATGGCCACATTCTAGAAGTTTGTTGGAAGATTCTGTCTAATTGCCCACATGGCCTAACAGCTCAGTGGACTGAGATCGACATACGGTCGATGTGTCGTCCTCATTAGATCTATGATAAGTGGATCATGGGAGACTTGTCTTTTATGGTCGGCGGGACCTCGACCTGGAGGTCGGTTGGAGTCTGTATCAGCGTTGGTCATGGGACTTCATTCTTGTCGTTGATGGGGTATCAACCTGGAGGTCGATTGTACCCCCAAGCTAAGGATTGGATGGAAGGTGATGAGATCACTTTATCTCGACATTCCATGATGGATTTGATGGTGCCCGTCGTCAAGGTCCTCGTCAGTGTTTCCACCAATTTGAGATTTTTCAGGATAAGTCTTAGGACATCGGTTGATGTGGCATGACCTCATAACATAAAACTTTGAGAAACCAAATAATTTTTTAAAAAATCAAAAAAATATAATTCCTCTCTTAATGCTTGTGATTATGGCCATGATGTGGCATATGACAAGGATTGGAACCAAATTTAGCCCTATAGTGTAAGCCCAAAATCATATTTAACCATGTGATGGACATCTGAAAGAAACTAATTTCTGAAAATAAGCTTTGCCAGCAACCACCCCTGTTGGGTTGGCTGAATCATTATCAAACTAAAAACTGAAGACCAATTTTTCTATACCAACTCCAAAATCAATTTTTACCCATACATAAATCATTATATTTTCAAATAATTACAAGCTTTCAAACATATTTCTATCATAATAAACCAATCTAACAAGTTTTCTTGATATATTTCAATCTTGATAAATTAGACTAACATGTACTGCTAAAAATTTTAATGCTTAATCCACATTTAAAACTCATAACTTTATATAAGGCAAATCAATCATAATATTTATTTCTTAGTCATAGAATTTCTAAGAAAAAACTAAATAAAATTAAATTTCAAAATCTATTTCACTTTCATTTACAAACTATATATTTGAAACTAAGCATGTAAGGATGATGGTTTCAATAAGAGTCACAATGGATATTTAATCATAAATTTTCTAATATAATTATATATGTAAGTGAATTTACAAATACTATAATTATAAAAGTATTTACCTCATCAAAAGAGTTTTTTTTGTTTGATGAAAAGGTAGGATTGTGACCATTGGTTTATTAAAAAAGAATTTTTATATACAAGAGGTTACTAAATTAAGGAAGGGAAGAGGAAAAGAAACAAGTAGGAGCTAAGACACAGGTATAAAGCTATTGCCAAGATGGCATAGTTTCACCAATGACCTTGTTCATCTATTTCTTCTCAAGAAGTGTAAAAAAAAAAGACATAGGAGAGAGTTCTGCTATGATACCAACTGATTTGTATGTCTCTATTGTGCATCGCTTTTGTCATCCCCTTTAAGAATTCTCAAGCATTCTTGTACTAGATTTCTATATTTTTCTTGGTGACATGAAGTCCATCTGCTAAGAAGGAACAGTAACTTTGCCATACTTTCTATTCCGATGATGCTTTGAAGTGAAAAATATAGATGGTTGTTCCTTTTTCTCCATATATAATATAGAAAAAAGGCAATCACATGCAAGTTTCTTCCTATTTTCTTTGATGTTTTGTCTCTAGGTTGTCAATCAAGCGTATACATCAACTTTAGTGACTCGCAGCTATAACTGTAATCTGATTTGTTCCCAAATTGGTGTTAGGAACTCATAGTGGATGAAAAGATGGCTAGTTGTTTCTTCTTCTGTTTTGCAGAGAGGGCAGTTTTTACATCCTATTCAATTTCTTTTCTTCATGTTCTTAGATGTACGGACTCTATTTTTGATAGTCAGCTAGTTGAAGATCTTTAGATTTCCTGGTAGTGGCGACTTTCAGTTGGCTGCAAGGGAACTCGAAACAATGCCACCATGACCAAAGAAATGATATGCATTTCTTATTGTGAACAACTTCTTTTTACTCCATCTCCATTCTATTTGATCTAGTTTGCTACTGGGCATCGAATAATTTAGCATCTTTTCCAATTGTTCCAATTCTTCTAATCCATTTGACATGAGTGGGTATTTAAAGAGTACTTTTTAACCAATTAAGTGTTGGGTTCCGGTGGTGCAGCGGAAGGATTAGGTGTTTAAAATGTTCATTAAAAACATCCGATGCACCAAAAACCCTAATGCCCAGAAACTCTTGACTATATCAATCAAAATATAATAAAATAAATTTGGATCAGAAGAATACCTATAATACTAATCTAATTTTTATGAGGCGTCCAAGTGTCCATCCTCTAATGGTGATCCACATGAAAATTGAACCAAGGACAGTGCTCCTTCTTCACCTAGCTTCAAGAGTTCTAGCCCCTAGAACTCAACCAACCATCAATCAATCAGATCTTCCTCCAGATCTGAGTTTGAACTTTTTTGAACCATCCACTGGACTTGACCACCTTTTTCTAGACCTCTTAAACCCTTAGAGCTATTAGGATTAGGCTTGTCTTAAAAGAACAAGCCTTGTCCTAAAACCTAAAGTTGTAAGAGAGGGAGAGAGGGAGTGGATAGGGGATGTAAGAATTGAATTATCACCCCATCTGCCATCCCCTATTTATAGCACCAATGGGGTACTAACAAAGAAGGCACATCTCTTCTAGAAAGGCATATAAAGTCCTCGTATCACTTATCTGAGAGTCCTTAAATAGAAGGACTCTTCAGGGGGTGATACATCGATTCCTGCCTTCTCAAGCACATATGCCCAGAACAAGATGCTTTTCGCATCTCTTCACACATCAAATTAGCATGAAATTTTGCCACATAAACCTTTATTCAAATAAGAAGGCCATCACCAAATGACACATTATTTGGATAAGAGTTCATATGTGAGAAGGACTCTTCACCGAAGAGACGGGAGAGCACCTTCTCCCTGTGTCACGCGTGCACGCCCAGAAAAGGGTGTGAAAAGCAATCTTTCTTAATCTGATAATTTTTTAGATTTTTACCACATGATCAGCACTTAAAATTGATCCTTATCACAAAAATTATCAGATAAAAAGTCACTTAAGACTCCCTAAATAGAAGGAGTCTTCGCATCCCTTCACATGTCGAGAAAAACCTATCGCATGCGTAGCAATGTTTCAAGTAATTTTTTTATGCACAATCTGATAGATTTTTTATACTTCAAAAGGTGTGCTAGGTGGATCATCATTTGATCTACTTGTCATAAAAAATAGAGGCCCAAAACATAATAATTCTTAGTCCTTCTCCATGCCACAAATAAAGTGCGCATGCATTCTGCATATTAGTGCCAAGAGTCCTTCTTAAGTTGGACTCTTAGTAATTTGGCGTATACACCAGATATAGTGCCTCTTCTTAGCTGCTTTCAGGTGGCTTGACCTGACCCAAATGTCCACCAAATTGGGCTAGCAAATGAGCAAGGCATGAGACCAAATTGATCTCTAAAAGAGCTAAGGATTCCACATGTGCTAGCATGCTTACCGGAACCCTGATTGAATCCAAAATTTTAATTAACTTTTTTAAAAAGGATCCTTGGCCAATTTCTATATGTGTGTGACCCATTGGGTTCCATATTTAGCTAACAGTAGGTTCGGGTGCAAGTTGACCTAATTTGATTAGAATTTAATCTAACCAATTTAGGTCCAATCGAGCTAACCCGATTTCAATAATTAGAACTCTTTCTAATTGACGTTCGAATTAAACTCTTTAATTCGATCAAAAATCTACAAGTCAAGATTGATGTCTAGCAATATATCATGACTATTCAAAAAATATAAAAATTTAATACAAATATCAAATATACCTTTCAGTGGTAAGTTACCATGCAATACAATCCTTCGATCATCCCAGCACCCTGAATGGGTTCATGAGTATGGAATCATGTCAAACTCAAACACATATTCATATCGATTCTCAATTAATTAATGATGACTCCAATGAAGAAGCATTAGAAACTCTTTCTAATCTTCTTCCTAATTTTGGCCAAAAGATTTTTTCTGAGTCATCTACGAATGAGAATACACAAGATGCGATCTCTTCTTACTAGGAGCGATCGATTTCATGTTGACCTACTCACAACTTTCGTACACACTTCTACCATATCCAGAATATCTCATACATATTTTAAAGCCATGCTTGAGTATGAACCAAAATATGAATTCATGTGCACAAATTTTCATAGTGATCTCAGATCTAAGGATCACTTGCACAACTCCCACTTAGAGAACCATCTTTGACATGCTAGTAAGGCTTCCATAAGATGTTCTCTTTCATCGAATCAATTTAGTGGACTCATTTCTCAAATAAGTACCCACATCTTTGTATTAGTATCCCACACAAGTGGCTAGTGAGATCTACCACCCTCTCCATCGAGCATACATAGGATGTGCCAGTCTATCTGAAATATTAATCATCGACTCAATGTTCCTACGATCAGGAATATTTAAGATTAAGATTTTAAGATTTTAGGTCTTACTAGTATGACCCATTCATGTCTCCTAAAACCATTGTCCTAATCTTTGGGGTTCATCATAATCTTAGACATAATAAGATGCAGCTAATATGATGAATCAATGCCTCAAATAATAAATATCATTATATGAGTTGAAAAATTATAAAGAAAAGTTCTATCGCAACACACTTACGATTGGCTTATAGGGCACTCTTCTTTCATTAAGAAGATGAAGAGAGAGAGAGAAAACATTGCTTAAGTGTTGTGTCCCTCTTCCAAATATCAGTCCAAAATGTTGTGCTTTCTCCATCTCTTACATTGAAGCTAACGCTGCTGAAGAAGAGTTTTTTAACTAAACTGATATTCTTCACATGGATGATGCTTTTTGAGAGAAGATAGGTTGTCTACACTTGGTAGTGTTCTGATGAAATAAAGTTAAAAGTCAAAGACTTTTCAACTGACAGAGTCATCAGTTTCGTGTCTAAAAAAATTTTGGCATTCTCTTTCTCTCTTATTTTTAGCATATACTTTTTACTGATACATCCTATATGACCATATGATATACGATAAATAAATTAATTAAGTCAATACACACCTTCAAGTAAATCAATACATAGTTTTCAGAATATGAAGTTTACTAATATATAGTATATAGCTAGATGATACATACTTATGAAATTAGTTATCTAGCAACACAAAACATACATCAAAATAAATTGATATACAAGTTTTGGAAAATTATTTTCACCTATGTGCACTGTATGGCCTGGTGATATACACTCATCGACTTCCTAATAGATATATATACCATAAGTTTCTTTAACACACAGTTATATTCTAGGTAAAAAGCATATTCTAAAAATTATATATCAATTTATCTAGAGGTATGTATTGGCTTATTGTTAGATATATATCAAAGAAACTTGTAGTATGTGACAGAAGGTCGATGAGTATATATCATCATATCATGTAATATCTACAGATGAATATTTATTTAAAAAATTATATATCAATTTGATGTCACTACAAGAAATACCATTTTTTGCGATGAATTTATTTATGATGAAAATATATTTCATCACAAATAAAGATATTTATGATGAAAACCAAAATTCATCACTAATAATTTATTTATTTATGATAAAAATTATTTTACATCACAAACTGATGCATATTTATGATGAAATTTTTTTTATCATAATTACATATTATTTATGACAAAATTAATCATCATAAATAATAAAATATTTATTTTAATCTTAAGTTTTTAAATATTAACGATGAAAATAGTTTCATCGTAAATAATGAAAGTATTTGTAATAAAAATTAAATTTTTATCACAAATATAAGTTATTTATGATGAAAATTTTTCATCACTAATATTTGAAAAAAATAAAAAATTTTAAAAATTTAACAATTAAAGATTACTTACGATGAAATATTTACATCATAAATAATAAAGTATTGATGATAAAAAATTAATTTTCATCATAAATATGTAGTTATTTATGATGAAAATTTTTCATCTCTAATACGTGAAAAAAATAAAAAAATTCAAAAATTCAAAAATTAGAAATTATTTATGATAAAAATTATGCATCATAAATTATGAAGTATTGGCGATAAAAACTAAATTATTTATGATGAAAATTTTTTATCTCTAATACATGAAAAAAAATAAAAAATTTAAAAAAATTAAAAATTATTGATTATTTATGATAAAAATATTACATCATAAATAATAAATATTTACGATAATTACTGATTATTTATGATGAAAAATTTTTATCGATAATAATCAAAATTTTTTGTGATGAAAAAGACTTTTTCATCATAAATAAATTTTATTTACGACTAGATTTTTCCCTTAGTAATAAGATAAGAAAAATTAAAAATTTTATATTTTTAGATATTTGTGACATAAATTTGTGTCACAAATAATTCAATGATTTATGATGAAATTTTATTTTATGTCACAAATAAAAGTTATTACTGATGGAAATTTTGTCGTTAATACATTAAAAAGTTAGATAAATTAAAAACTTAAAACATAAAAATTATTTGTGATGGAAAGATTAACATTGTAGATCATTAGAATATTTACAACAGAATACTAATTTTTTATCAAAAAATATTAAAAAATTATGATAAATTTTTGCATCGCTAATAATTGAGAAATTTAAAAAATATAAAATTTTAAAAAATTAGGTATTTGTGACTTAAGAATAATTTTTGTCGCAAATAATTGACTTTTAATGATAAAATTTTTTAGTCACAAATAATTAAAAGATGAAAAACTAAAATAAATTACCAAATATTTATGATGAAAATACTTTCATCGTTAATAGTTTCAGTATTAGCGATGCAAAACTATATTTCCATCATCAATAGTTGATTTTCTAAAAAATAAAAAATAAAGATAATTTATGATGAAAACTATTCATCATGAATAATGAATTATTTATGATGATAAATTAAAATATCATCACAAATTATTGATTATTTATGACAAAAATTTTTCATCACTAATAGTTGAAAAAATATAAAATTTTAAATTTGAAAAAACTAAAGTATTAGCGACTTAGAAGGAGTTTCTATCGTTAGAAGTGGTTTTAGCGACGTAAAATTTTATCGCTAATGTTTAAAAAAATTTTAAATCTTCATTAAATTTTTATATTGAAGGGTATATATTATAATAATTTTTTTATATTTATAAAAAAGTATAAGATAATTTTAAAAAATAATATGTTCAAAATAAAGAAATCTTGATGCAAATGGTGGGGCACATGAAAAGTCATATATAACATAACTTCAACCGAAAAATGTTCATGCATCTAGTTATATAAATATCTTATCATTAGACTCTTGAAATTTATATAGGAATCTTTGCTTGATTTCCTTCATATATGAGCTCTGCAAGCTGGGGAACATAGTGCCCTAGTAAATTACATGATTTGATTTCAACGATAATCGGTATTTACATGATTTGATTTCGATACCACATGACTGATCAAATGGGTAGGATTAATTTGGATTCTTAACTAAAAGAATAATTGCAAAATTGGATCAAATTTAGAACAACCCCAAACCATAATAAGATTAAATTAGAAGTGTTTTGGACTTCTGAGCATATCTAAGACATATGCAATCAAAGAACAACTCACCGATCCCCACGCAATGCTCTCATCTGCGGATACTTGTGCATTATTGAAGAAAAATAGAGAAAATGACCGCATCACTGATGATAGTGGACTCGACGACCTAAGCTATCACAAAGCTCCAGTTTCAACTGACTCGACGGTCACCGGTTCCATCTTTGCCAAACCCAACAGTCGGAGCTTGGGGGGAAGAAAGGCAGGGGCGGCAGCGACGGCAGAGTGGCAGACAAATCTCAGGGAGTAGACACGGTTTGGTCTTGTTCCAAGAGTAGGCATTGAGCGTGAGATTGGGATTGTTGCTTCATACCAAGAATGTATACACACATATATACACACACACACATATATATACATACATATCTATATCTATATATATATATATATATATATATATATATATATATATACACATACATACACACACATATATACATATTATTATTGCATTATCCAAATTAAGAGATGAATGAAAAATGAATGGAAGAAAATAATACGGGGAATAAGATATATTTTAAATTTCTCATTTAAAAAAATTCTTCTTTGAATGAGAAATTTTTTTTTGTTGATTATTAGCGATGAAAAATAATTTTCATCGTTAATTATGTAATTTCTTGGGGCGTTAATTTTTCAGCAAAATTTTTTTTTTATGGCGGGAACTATTAGCGATGGAAATCTTTTAATTTTCATCGTTAATAAGCTAAATAGTGACAAAAATTTTATTTTCATTGAAAATAATAATTTTCGGGGCGTGAATTTTTTCAGTAGAAATTTTTTTAGGGCAGAAACTATTAGCAACAGAACTTACTTTTTCTCATAAATAATTATTTATTCAAATTATTGGCAAAGAAAAGAATTATTAGCGACGAAAATTTTCGTCGCTAATACCCTGCATCCCATCAAGTCCCATCGAAAATCTATTTTTCTTCCTCTTCCCCCCGGGCATTTTTTTCTTCACACGTGCATCCCGAGCTCCTTCCCCTCCGACGTCCCGAGCTCCTTCCCCTCCGGCGTCCCCTCTAGCATCCCCTGTCCCTGTCCTGACCTCCTCCGTCACCACCGTCGGTAAGTCTCTCCTTTTTTTTGTTTGGGGTGTGCCGCGGCCGGAGGCCGACGGCCGCATGGGGCCTGTGGGCCGCCGCATGCTGCGGCCGACGTGCTGGGACGGCTGCCTGGCTGAGACGGCGGCCCGCGATCATGTGGGGCCTGTGGACCTACAGGTCGTCGTGTGCTGCGGACGGCGGCCCGCAGTCGCGTGGGGTCTGCGGGCTGCCGCATGCAGCAACAGGCATGTCAGGACGGCCAGCATGCCGGGACAGCGGCCCGCAGTCGCGTGGGGCCTGGCGGGCCGCTGCGTGTAGCGGCCAGCGTGCTAGGACGGCTGCCTAGCCGGCCGTCGCATGCCGCAGCCGGCGTGCCGGGATGGCCGCCTGGGCCAGGATGGCGGCCCTCAGCTGCATGGGGCTTGCGGCCCACCGCGTGCCACGGTCGGCGTGTCGGGAAGGCTGCTTGGCCGGGACGGCGGCCCGTGGTCACGTGGGGCCTGCGAGCTGCATGTCGGGGATGGTAAATTTGAAGCGGCCGTGTGGGGACTGCGGGCCTGCATGTCAGGCCTGGATGGGGCTGGTTAGGCCTGGATGGAGCCGGTCAGGCCTCAGTTTGGGTGGGTCGAGCCTAGATGGGGCCGGTCGGACTGGGTCCGGTCTGGCTGGTGGGGGTCGGGTCGGGTCAGGCTGGGGCGAGTCGGGTTGGGTCGGCACGGGTCGGTGGAGCCGGGGCGGGTCGGGCTGGGGCCGGTGACGACGGAGCTGGGGCAGGGCAGGTCGGGCTAGGTCGGGTCGGGTTGGGGCTGGTCCAATAGAGTCAAGTTGGGCTGGGGCTGGTTGGGTGGAGTCGGGTCGGGTCTGGTCGAGTCGGGCCGGGTCCGAAAGGCTGGGGCATGTCGGGTGGAGCCGGGTTGGGTCGGGCTGGGGCTGGTCGGGTGGAGTCGGGTCGGGCTGGGCTGGGTCGGGTCGGGTTGGGATGGGGTGGGTCGGGCCAGGTCCGAAAGGCTAAGGCAAGTCGGGTGGAGCCAGGTCGGATCGGGCTAGGGCGGGTCGGGTGGAGCCGGGATGGGTTGGGTTGGGTCGGGTCGGGTCGGGTCTGGTCAGGTCTGTGCCAGGCCGGGCTAGGGCACCTGAATTATTATGATTGTTGCATATTATTATAATTATTACATATTATTTTTTAGTGTTACTGCTGAAGTTAGTTAATTATTTGACTGATTATTTTTTCACTAACACAATGCACATTGCTGTTACTTGTTATAATTAAATTATTTTATGTGCTGTTTTGTATGCTGCTAAAATGATAAATAAAAAAGATATTTTTATTTTAGAGAAAACTCTATTGAAATTTTTTATCAAGAGATTTCAATACGAAGTTATTTTTTTTTGATAAATTAGAAATCCATCTTCGAATGCACGTTCAGAGATGGTATTTAAATTACATTGAGCCATAGATTTCCATTCAAGTTTCAATCTTCATCGAAATCGAAACTTGGATGTCCCGTATTCGAGCTTTTTGAAAAAGTAATAATATTATTATTGTTAATAGTTGATATTTCATTTTATTATGTGGTATTCAATAGTTATCTGTCCATTGTTCTCCGAGTATGTGGTGGATAGGATGCGTGGGCACTATATCCACATCATATACTTGGAGAACAATGGGGAGATGCTGTCGAAATTTCTACAAAAATGAGATGAAATATCCTCTAATAATAATAATGAGATTACTACTTTTCTAAAAGGGATAGGGCCACACCTGTTAATAATGATTTGAAAAGGATAGGATCATGCATTTTTACTTCATAAAGGGATAGGACCACACATTTTCTGTGTTAATGTTCAGTCTGCTTGTCTTTTTTAATATGTGTTATTTTGTATGAAGTGATCTGGATCTGAATTCGAGTCTAGATTTTGGTTGGAATGCAGAACGCGATTCAGTCTGAAATTCAGATCGAGATCCTGAATACCATGAAACTTTTTTTGATTGTTAATAATTTTATATTTATTGTTAGATGAATATCAATAAAAGTTAGATGAATGCTAGAGAAATTTTTTTGCCTGAATACTGAAAAGGAGTTAGAGATTTCATTGATTTTGCATGGCATAAGGCTGACAGTGCTAGTCGAATAAAATATCCATATAAGAGATGTGTCTGTCACACCCCAAATCTGGAACATAACACGGTCATGCTATCGAGGGATGGAGCCCACGATAACACAAACCCAATCCATCATAATCACCTAATATCTGTCAAATAAAAAGATTCAATTCTATTATTCATCAAATAATTGAACCAATAATGGTTCAGAGCATCTAAATCCAAAAGCAAGTACTAACTCAAATCTCAACATTCATAAATAATTACAGATCCATGATTATAAATTAAATTAAACTTCTGCTGTCAAATTTTTCAGCTTGCTATGCCGATCTTCAAGCTTGGATTCCTTTTGCCGATCCTAATCTTATTTTTCTGTTCAAACAAAAAGAAAATAAAAAGAATATGAGCTACACTAGCCCAGTAAGTAGAACTTGCACTTCCTTATCGGATCAAGCATAAGTTTTTCATGATAATACAATATTTAGAAAATAACAGATAATACAAAATAAAGCATTTCATAGAGCATATAACAAAACAAGTTATAAACTCATCATGCATGCATAAATCATGTATATTTCACAATCATGAATCGTAAATCATTTTCATCATGTATTCATGTCATGTTTCAAAACATTGCTCACAGATATTCGTGCTAAGGTCACTATTATACCCGTGACAGGGCCATGTTTCTTAATCGACAGAGTTCTTAATTCATGTGCCAACTTTATACCCGCTGGCAGGGCCATGTTTCATGTGGATGCTAGCTCCGGATGTCGACCTTCCTGAAGGGATTCATTCATAGCCATCTGAGAGTCTTTTTGAAATTATTATATCTTTTTCTTAAAACATACATATACATAGATGAAAAATAATAAAATTTCATGCTTCATAATCATGCTATTTTCATAAGACATATTCATGAAATCAATGCTCATAATAAAATATGCTTTTTCATATCACATATGCCGATCCTTATTTTATGAAAAATTATGATTTCATCAATAGCAATTCTTTGCATAAAAACATGATCATTTAAAAATAAATAAGGAGCATAAAATCTACTTACCTCATTCATCTTAGATCTTCAGACTTCGTTAGAAGAATCAACTAATCCTATTTAAAATATCAAATCATCATCAATTTCTATTCCATAATTATAATAAGATTAAATCATAAGGAAAGAGGATTGTTGTCCGGATGTGTCGGTCCATCCAGATACCAGGGCAATTCAGGGTCTCTGATCTAAGAGTCAGATTTAAGTGACTTGATCAAAAAATCATGAAGCACAGATCGAATTAAAGTCAAGATCAATTAATAGGGTTCTTTAATAATAAATTTGAAAGATCTTTGATACGATCAGATAAGGTTGACATACAGCACGGATATCAAAGCAATTTCAGATCATCTTGTTAGAGTCAATATGAACCCCTAAAAGATGAAGGCATGATTCGGTACAGAATTCATAGACTTTTTTTTTAGAGAGAGAAAGTCAGTCATGAGAGAGAAAGTAGATAGAGAAAGTGAAGAGAGAATCTTCGTATCCTTCAAAAGTGGCAATCATGATTGAGATCATCAGAGGTCATATCAGGGTGACTTAATATGGATTAATCATGATTGATGTTATCAATTTCGAAGAAGGATCGGATCAGGATCTAATCTACTGTATGAATTTCGGAGCAGTCTTAGATCATCATATTTTCATCTCAAGTTTATCCTAGGGTCTGTGATGAAATCAGAGAGAGAATGATCCTAGAGAGATGAAATCCATAATGAGAGAGAAAGGTCTAGAGAGAGAAAATAAGAAGAAAATTTAGAGAGAAAAAATGTAGAGAGAAGATAGAGAGAGAAAGTCCAATTCTAGAGAGAGAAAGACTTTAGAGAGGGATGAGAGAAACTTTCTCTCACATGTATTTATTATTATTATTATTATTATTATTATTATATATATATATTTTTCCTTTCTTTTTCTTTTTCTTTTTAGAGAGAGAAAATAAAGAGAGAAAGAGGGAGAAAGAGGGGAGAGAGGAAAATTTTTTCTTTTCTTATTTTTTATTATTATTTTATTATTTTATTTTTCTATTCTTTTTCAGCAGTGGCAGCCGACGGCGGGGGGGCAAGAGATCGCCGATAGTGAGGCTCGGTCGGCAGGAGTTTTATAAAAAAATCAAAAAACAAGGAACTCGATCCCTTTTCTTGAATTTCTCCAGTCATTGACCGATCACCGACGGCCATAACCCTCGGAGAAGGAAGGTAAGGAGGTGGGGGTCATGCTACAGGGGTGTGGCACCACGGGCGGTGGTGCCGGTGGCCCGAAAAGAGGAGGAAATGGCTCGACCGAATAGGGCAGAACAGGGTCTCGCCTTTTCATCAATTTTCCAATGATCCCGACGGCCGACGAGGGTGCACGAAGCCATGGGAAGGAGGGGAAGGAAGAGAGGAAGGAGGGCCGGGGCTTACCTTCGACTTCGATGAGGTTTCCGGCGAGAAATTAAGGTGAACACAAGAACAGGGTCGGGAGCTTCAATGGAGAATTTTGGAAGAAGGAAGAGGGAGATCTCACGGCTGGTCGAGGCTGGCTTTTGAATGGGAGAAGGGGATTTATAGGGCTCTTACTAGGGGTTTTCGATGGCCCCGGGGAGTTCTCCTGATCGGACTTAGGGAAGAAGAAGACTCCCGTTGGGAGTCTTCGTCCTCAATTTTTTTTTTTTTTTTAATGGGCTTTGTGGGCTTTTTGGTCCATCAGGCCGGATTATCACATTCTACCCCCCTTAAAAAAAAAATTTCGTCCTCAAAATTTAACATACCTTCATTTTCACATTAGTGAGGATATCTCATCTTCATTTTTTAAGGGTGGTAGAATGTGATAATCCGGCCTGATGGACCAAAAAGCCCACAAAGCCCATTAAAAAAAAAAAAAAACTGAGGACGAAGACTCCCAACGGGAGTCTTCTTCTTCCCTAAGTCCGATCAAGAGAAGAACTCCCCGGGACCATCGAAAACTCCTAGTAAGAGCCCTATAAATCCCCTTTTCCCCTTCAAAAGCCAGCCTCGACCAGCCGTGAGATCTCCCTCTTCCTTCTTCCGAAATTCTCCGTTGAAGCTCCCGACCCTGTTCTTGTGTTCACCTCAATTTCTCGCCGGAAACCTCACCGAAGTCGAAGGTAAGCCCCGGCCCTCCTTCCTCTCTTCCTTCCCCTCTTTCCCATGGCTTCGTGCACCCTCGTCGGCCATCGGGATCGTTGGAAAATTGATGAAAAGGCGAGACCCTGTTCTGCCCTATTCGGTCGAGCCATTTCCTCCTCTTTTCAGGCCACCGGCACCACCGCCCGTGGTGCCACACCCCTGTAGCATGACCCCCACCTCCCTACCTTCCTTCTCTGAGGGTTATGGCCGTCGGTGATCGGTCAATGACCGAAGAAATTCAAGAAAAGGGATCGGGTTCCCTGTTTTTCGATTTTTTTATAAAACTCCTGCCGGCCGAGCCTCACTGTCGGCGATCTCTTGCCCCCCCCCGCCGTCGGCTGCCACTGCTGGACCTCCAGCCATACCGCAGTACCTCACCAGAGCACGAGCCACCAAGTTTTCCCCCGCCTCGTGTCCCTCCTTTGTTTCGGCCCAATGAAGCCCGGGAAGAAGAAGAAGAAAAGAAAAGAAAAGAAAAAAAAAAGAAAAAGAAAAGAAAAAAGAAAAAGAAAAAGAAAAGAAAAGAAAATGCAAAATAGAAAAATAAAATAATAAAAAATAAAAAAAGAGAAAATTTTCCTCTCTCCCCTCTTTCTCCCTCTTTCTCTCTCTATTTTCTCTCTCTAAAAAGAAAAAGAAAAAGAAAAAGAAAGAAAAATATATATATATAATAATAATAATAATAATAATAAATACATGTGAGAGAAAGTTTCTCTCATCCTTCTCTAAAGTCTTTCTCTTTCTAGAATTGGACTTTCTCTCTCTATCTTCTCTCTATATTTTCTCTCTCTAAATTTTCTTGTTATTACTATCTCTTAGGCATAGCATATCAAAATTAAATCTTCATCCACCTTCTATGTTTGAACTTATTACATAAGCTTCACCACCCCTCAAGAATCCAATATGTCTAGAATTAATTTGAGTTAACCTTCGATTTACCATACAATCATTTAGACAACTTCCAAACCAACCTTTCTTTGCAAAGAAATTAACATCAAAATTAGAAAAATTATCATATCCTTTATCCATATAGGTTTAGCATTCCAATATCATCAAATATATCTAACATAATATATCAATACCTCCCACTTCATTCTAGGGTCAGCACTTCTCGTACTCAGATCAACCTTGCTAATTGAAATCTATGATATAACTCGTCAATTCTATTATAGACCTCATATGCCACTTATGCATAAATTTCATCATAATACCTATTGATTCAAAATCAAATTATTGAATTCTTTCTTTTATATCTATCATGTTCCTCATGATCTTAGCCTCAAGTTCACATATCACTAAAGTCACAATCCCGAATAATGATAACCTTAAGCTCAAATACCACTTAAGTCATATTCTCTAGTGATCATAATCTAAATTTTATATCATTCTATCACGTCCTCAATGATCATAATCTTAAGCTCTGATGTTATCCATTATACTCCACTCGGTCACATCCTATTGATCATACATAAAATTTTGATATCACTTTATAATCTCAATGATCTTAAACCTAAGCTCTGATATTATTCTATCATATCCTAATCATTTATATTATTTATATCATAATCCCCAAAGATTATAACCTGGCTCTGATACCATAAAATGTCACACCCCAAATCTGGAACATAACACGGCCATGCTATCGAGGGATGGAGCCCACGATAACACGAAGCCAATCTATCATAATCACCTAATATCTGTCAAATAAAAAGATTCAATTCTATTATTCATCAAATAATCGAACCAATAATGGTTCAGAGCATCTAAATCCAAAAGCAAGTACTAACCCGAATCTCAACATTCATAAATAATTACAGATCCATGATTATAAATTAAATTAAACTTCTGCTGTCAAATTTTTCAGCTTGCTATGCCGATTTTCAAGCTTGGATTTCTTTTGCCGATCCTAATCTTATTTTTCTGTTCAAACAAAAAGAAAACAAAAAGAATATGAGCTACACTAGCCCAGTAAGTAGAACTTGCACTTTCTTATTGGATCAAGCATAAGTTTTTCATGATAATGCAATATTTAGAAAATAACAGATAATACAAAATAAAGTATTTCATAGAGCATATAATAAAATAAGTTATAAACTCATCATGCATGCATAAATCATGTATATTTCACAATCATGAATCATAAATCATTTTCATCATGTATTCATGTCATGTTTCAAAATATTGCTCACAGATATTCGTGCTAAGGTCACTATTATACCCGTGACAGGGCCATGTTTCTTAATCGACAGAGTTCTTAATTCATGTGCCAACTTTATACCCGCTGGCAGGGCCATGTTTCGTGTGGATGCTAGCTCCGGATGTCGACCTTCCTGAAGGGATTCATTCATAGCCATCTGAGAGTCTTTTTGAAATCATTATATCTTTTTCTTAAAACATACATATACATAGATGAAAAATAATAAAATTTCATGCTTCATAATCATGCTATTTTCATAAGACATATTCATGAAATCAATGCTCATAATAAAACATGCTTTTTCATATCACATATGTCGATCCTTATTTTATGAAAAATTATGATTTCATCAATAGCAATTCTTTGCATAAAAACATGATCATTTAAAAATAAATAAAGAGCATAAAATTCACTTACCTCGTTCATCTTAGATCTTCAGACTCCATTAAAAGAATCAGCTAATCCTATTTAAAATATCAAATCATCGTCAATTTCTATTCCATAATTATAATAAGATTAAATCATAAGGAAAGAGGATTGTTGTCCGGATGTGTCGGTCCATCCAGATACCAGGGCAATTCAGGATCTCTGATCTGAGAGTCAGATTTAAGTGACTTGATCAAGAAATCATGAAGCACAGATCGAATTAAAGTCAAGATCAATTAATAGGGTTCTTTAATAATAAATTTGAAAGATCTTTAATACGATCAGATAAGGTTGACATACAGCACGGATATCAAAGCAATTTCGGATCATCTTGTTAGAGTCAATATGAACTCCTAAAAGATGAAGGCATGATTCGGTACAGAATTCATAGACTTTTTTTTTAGAGAGAGAAAGTCGATCATGAGAGAGAAAGTAGATAGAGAAAGTGGAGAGAGAATCTTCGTATCCTTCAAAAGTGGCAATCATGATTGAGATCATCAAAGGTCATATCAGGGTGACTTAATATGGATTAATCATGATCGATGTTATCAATTTCGAAGAAGGATCGGATCAGGATCTAATCTACTGTACGAATTTCGAAGCAGTCTCAGATCATCATATTTTCATCTCAAGTTTATTCTAGGGTCTGTGATGAAATCAGAGAGAGAATGATCCTAGAGAGACAAAATCCATAATGAGAGAGAAAGGTCTAGAGAGAGAAAATAAGAAGAAAATCTAGAGAGAGAAAATATAGAGAGAAGGTAGAGAGAGAAAGTTCAATTCTAGAGAGAGAAAGACTTTAGAGAGGGATGAGAGAAATTTTCTCTCACATGTATTTATTATTATTATTATTATTATTATTATTATTATTATTATTATATATATATATATATTCCTTTCTTTTTCTTTTTCTTTTTTTTTTTTTTTTAGAGAGAGAAAATAGAGAGAGAAAGAGGGAGAAAGAGGGGAGAGAGAAAAATTTTCTCTTTTCTTATTTTTTATTATTTTTTATTATTTTATTTTTCTATTTTGCATTTTCTTTTCTTTTCTTTTTCTTTTTCCTTTTTCTTTTCTTTTTCTTTTTTTTTCTTTTCTTTTCTTTTCTTCTTCTTCTTCCCGGGCTTCATTGGGCTGAAACAGAGGAGGGACACGAGGCGGGGGAAAACTTGGTGGCTCGTGCTCTGGTGAGGTACTGCGGTATGGCTGGAGGTCCAGTAGTGGCAGCCGACGGCGGGGGGGGCAAGAGATCGCCGACAGTGAGGCTCGGTCGGCAGGAGTTTTATAAAAAAATCGAAAAACAGGAAACCCGATCCCTTTTCTTGAATTCTCTGATCATTGACCGATCACCGACGGCCATAACCCTCGGAGAAGGAAGGTAGGGAGGTGGGGGTCATGCTACAGGGGTGTGGCACCACGGGCGGTGGTGCCGGTGGCCCGAAAAGAGGAGGAAATGGCTCGACCGAACAGGGCAGAACAGGGTCTCGCCTTTTCATCAATTTTCCAACGATCCCGACGGCCGACGAGGGTGCACGAAGCCATGGGAAGGAGGGGAAGGAAGAGAGGAAGGAGGGCCGGGGCTTACCTTCGACTTCGGTGAGGTTTCCGATGAGAAATTGAGGTGAACACAAGAACAGGGTCGGGAGCTTCAACGGAGAATTTCGGAAGAAGGAAGAGGGAGATCTCACGACTGGTCGAGGCTGGCTTTTGAAGGGGAGAAGGGGATTTATAGGGCTCTTACCAGGGGTTTTCGATGGCCTCGGGGAGTTCTTCTCCTGATCGGACTTAGGGAAGAAGAAGACTCCCGTTGGGAGTCTTCGTCCTCAGTTTTTTTTTTTTTTTTTAATGGGCTTTGTGGGCTTTTTGGTCCATCAGGCCGGATTATCACAGTGTCAATATGATATATCATCATATAACACTTGTTGAGGAGCATTTGCTACAATATGGTATGGATAAGAAGTATACTTGTTGGACATGGTATGAGGAGGATGATCCGAATGAGGTGGTGCACGACGATGACAATACTAAAGATGATATTAATGCTGATGGACCTGTCAAACATATGGGTATAGGAGAATTGTTACATGATTTACATCAAAATGCTTGTTCGAATGTACGGGTGAATACTGCTGCATCTGAAAGCAATTCTGATCATGAATATAATATCCAGCTTGAGGTAGAAGGGACCTCTGAATAGTTTGCAAAGCTTGTAAGGGATGCACGAAAGCCACTTTATCCAAACTGTACAAAGTTTTCAAAGTTAGAATTTTTAATAAAATTGCTTCATATCAAAGTTGTGAACCGACGAAGTCAGAAGTCATTTGATCAAATTTTAACATTGATTAAAGCAGCTCTATCTGATGGAGAGAGACTGCCAAATCATATTCTGAAGCAAAAATATACATGCAAAAAATTGGACTGGCTATACTCCCATACATGCCTGCAAAAATGACTGCATATTATTTTATAAGGATAACGAACAAGCAACTGAATATCCGAATTGTGGTGAGCCAGATAAAAAATCGATAATAGGAAAGGAAAGAAGATACCTCAAAAGATTTTGAGATATTTTTCATTAAGTCTAAGACTTCAAAGATTGTATATGTCTACAAAGACAGCTGAAGAAATGAGATAGCATTATGAGTAGCGGATTCCAGAGGAGGACATATTTAGCCACCCGACCGACTCTTTAGTATGGAAAGACTTTGATGCAAAGCATCCGTACTTTGCAAGTGACTTGCGCAATATTAGGCTTGATCTAGCAACAGATGGATTTAATCTTTTTGGTAATATGAGTACCTCTTACAGTATATGACCTGTGATGCTAGTTGTATACAATGTGTCACCTTTGAAGTGCATGAAAGAATCATTTATTTTTATGTCACTATTTATTGCAGATTCGAAAGTACCAGTTAATAAAATTGATGTATATCTATGACCTTTGATTGATGATCTGAAGGAGTTATGGGAAAACGGGGTTCATACATATGAATCTGTGAGTCGAAGTAATTTTAAGTTTCATGCTTCAATATTATGGACTATAAATAATTTTTTGACATATGAAAACTTATCTGGATGGAGCACCAAAGGATATCTGGTATGTCTAATATGCAATAGGGATGCATCCTCCTTACATTTAAAGCACGGATGGAAAATATGTTTCATGGGTCATTGGTGGTTTCTTCCTGCTAATCATTCTTAGAGGATCCGTTATAATCAATTCTTTGATGGTAAGTCCGCTCGACGTCTGCCACCCAAGGAGTTAAGTGGATCAAAAATTTTAGAACAACTTGAAGTCATTGAAAATATCCGATTTAAAAAATATCGGATAGTCACAAGCGAAAGTGTACTGAAGCTTAATTGAATTGGATGAAGCAAAGTATTTTTTTCGAACTACCGTATCAGAAACAGCTACTACTTCATCATAATCTAGATGTAATGCACATTGAAAAGAATATTTATGATAATATCATCGATACTGTCTTGAATATTTTAGAAAAAATAATAGATGGTATAAAAGCTCATCTTGATCTGTAGAAAATGAAAATCCAGTCAGAGTTGCATTTAGTTTGTCGAGGTGAGAGATTTTTTATACCATCCGTATATTATTCGCTATTTGGAGAGGAAAAGAAGAATTTATGTGGATGGTTCAAAACCGTAAAGTTTCTTGATGCATACGCTTCAAACATATTATGGTGTGTTGGGAACAATGATAGTAATATCTCTGGTATGAAAAGTCATGACTCCCATGTGATGATGCAATGTTTGCTTCCTGTGGTCATGCATGGCTATTTGAGTGGTGATGTTCAAACCGCATTGATTAAGCTGGGAGTGTTCTTTCAAGAACTATATTGCCAAAAATTGAAGATTAACTTACTTGAGAGATCAGAGAAGGATATCGTACTCATTCTTTGTAAGTTAGAAAAAAAAAATTTACCATCATTTTTTGATGTTATGGTGCATCTGGCTGTCCATCTTTCAAAAGAAGCTCTTTTAGCCGAACCGATACATTATCGATGGATGTATTCTATTAAAAGGTAAAAAAGTTGTACGTATTTTGTCATATCAGTTATAAGATGTAAATATATTTCTAAAATTAAAATTTATTTTTGTTTGCAGATTTTTGTGCACCTTAAAAAGTATGTACACAATAAAGCAAGACCTGAAGGCTTTATAGCAGAAGCATATGTAGCTATCGAGTCTATCATATTCTGCTTAATGTATCTTGATGATATCGAAACAAAATTCAATCATGGAGATCATAATGCAGACCGTGAATGGGGTGATAATGAGTCGATATTGTCTATATTTAAACAAATAGTTCGGCCTATTGGTGCAAGAAAATTTGAATTTATGGATGTTAACGAGCTATCTAAGGCACACTTTTACGTTCTAAATAATTATGAAGAAATTAAAAATTTTATTGAGTAAGTATCATCTTACGATACTGTTTAATGATCAAAAAAACTTTTCATATTGGTATAAAATTAAAAATTGTAACTTCTTGCAGTGAGCACAAGAGTATACTATATAGAGAGAATAATACGATGCCGATGATCGACATAAAAAAAAATTTATAAAATAGTTTGGTGATCTTGTAAGTTGTATTAGTGATACGTTATTTATTTACTTATAAATAATATTATTTCAATCAACATAATTTTTTATTTTATAATATAGATGAAATATAAATATTTCAATAAAGAAGTGGGTGCAACCGATAAGTTGCACGATTTAGCTTATGGTCCTGATCGAAGGGTTAATCACTACACATCCTATATTATTAGAGGAATGAGATTTCACACAAGAGAGCTTGAGATGCAACAACGGATCCAAAATAGTGGAATTACTATAATAGGATATGAAGGAGAAGAAGAAATTGATTATTATGGTGTACTGGTAGATATCATAGAACTGAAGTATAGGTCTAGTAATTTTGTATTTTTATTTCAGTGTGAATGGTGGGATATTAGTAATAAAAAGATCAAGATTCATGTGGATTCATAATTTATCAGTGTAAATCTTGCACGAACATGGTACCAAAATGAGCCATACATATTAGCAACTCAAGCGAAACAAATAATATATTTGAAAAACCTAAAGTATCGAGGTAATTAGTATATCATACAAAAAATAATACCTAAAGGTGTATATGACATACCAACTCGATTAGAGATGGATGAAATTTTGGATTTACATGAAGAGGAAGCTTTTCAGCAAGAAGAACAAAAATTAGCCAAGTTTTTGGTTGATGAAGAACTTGTAACGGCACCTTTGAATAGGACTGATCTCTCGTCCAACAAAGTTAAAGCTGATTTTGTATCTAATCTGGATGAGTCGGAGGGCGACGATCAGTTCATAAATGATGATGAGATAGAAGACGATACATAGATCGATTACTGTGATTCGGATAAGGATTTACACATCAAGAAAGATATGAATATCAAGAAAGATGATAGAAGACGATACATAGATCGATTACTGTGATTCGGATAAGGATTTACACATCAAGAAAGATACGAATATTGATGAGTAGATCTTTATTCTTCGTTTAATTTTGTGTTGCAATAATGGTATGCGATATAATTATATTCATTAGAATGTTATTTGATTTTTATTATTATTATATAATATTACATTTATTTACATCTCAATTCTTGCAGATATGGCATCAAGAGATAGACGACGACGGTCGCGTTCACAGTTACCTGCAGATAGCTCAGAGGTTGAGGTACCTTCATCGATCTCCATTGCCTCACCAGCTCCAGTGTCAGAGGGTCCTGCACTGGCAGGTCCCAGTGAGCCGACTACGAGTGAGTTGGGTCCTAATGAGGCGGGTCCCAGTGAGACTGGTCCCAGTGGTATTAGTCATTACACTTTATATATAATCAAATTTGATTCTTTTATTTGGATCATACTAATGATTTATTTATTATTATTTTAGATCAGTCTACATCGATGGTCAGGCGAGGGCGAGATCCATCGAAGAACCTCACTTTAGAGCCTTGGAGACACGAGCACCCGGGACAGCATCTTCGAATAGAGATATCGATCAGCTACACCAGACCCATTAGGGGATGGTGTGAGCCATAACAGATCAAGCTGGGTATCATATGCCGCAGTTATGCCCCGATGATGCTCTTCGATTGGCGTCATATTGTCCCGGCTCAGAGATAGATTTTCTACACCCACTTACAGGTAAAATAAATTATATTATAAATATTTAATTTGCATAGTATTCTTCTAATGTTTGTTATTGACAGGGTGTATTTGACATTATCGATTTTGAGGATGATCGTGTGAGGCGAGTGATCGATACCCATCTATCCTTGCACTTCAAAGATTATCACCATTCCATGTATCAGCATTGGTTTCGGGTGGTGCAGGCTCATGGGTAAGAGGCAGCGCGGCTGTAGCCCTACGACAGCATCACCATCGATGATTGGACTACCATATGCTGGCATTATGAGGATCCGACATATCAGGGTACACATCTAAATTTTTTTTTAGATTTTAATGACTTAATCATTTATTCTTAAATTATATTTGTTATCTACTAATTTTACTGCTAATTTTACAGAAATGATGTGCCTAGAATGCGGCGAACCAGGCGAGACAGACCATGCCGCATTGTGGGGGTTCGAGATCATTTGCTCACCACATGGAGTATATGGTACGTATTTTTTAAATTTCTAATTATGATATATTTTCTAATTATTTAAAAAAAATTTAAATAATTCTCAAATTACAGAGAGATGCTGAGAGTGGTGAGCTTCCTAGTAGGATCAATATCTACCAATAGACCCACCAGCGACGGTCGAGGGAGTGGATGATGGAGAGCCAGGAACTCTTTGTAAGTTTTTTCAATAAATTTTTTATTCATAATTTGATTTTTATTAAAAAATTAAAATAACTTTAATTTTTATTTTCAGGATCGTATGACCGACATGAGATCCCAGCCTACCCCTGAGAGCTCACCCGCACCCACATATGATGACATCTGTGATCAGGTGCTCGGTACGAGATCCTATTATATTAGGGGTCTAAGATATGGGATCACTGCTCCTTCATCTTCATGATCATCTAGGGCTGAGATCCATTCTATGTGCCAGACTCGATTGATGGAGGTATAGAGGTAGGCTACCGAGGATCGACAACAGGCTGAGCAGCGAGCTCAGGAGCTGGCTACACGCATCGATCAGTATAAGCAGCTTCAGATCCAGATGTTGGAGCGAATGGCGCACATAGAGTAGATGATCCAGATGCTGAGCCAGCAGCAGATCGATCTGAGCTCCATCAAGCATTCCCCATCCCCACCTCATTCTCCATATGCCAATATGTGATGGCTCTTTGATGTATTTTTTTTAAAATTTTTATAATTTTAATTTGATATAATAAAATAATAAAATTTATTTATCATTTTATTATGCAAATTTTTTATTCAAATTTCTTAATTTATAAAAAATATTATACATATAACTTAAAAAAATATATCCAAATTTTTAAAAAAAATAATTAGCGATGAAATTATTATCGATGAAATATTCATCACAAAAAAAATTATAAAAATGATTTAATTTTTTAAAAAATATATAATTAACAGCGATGAAAAATTTTTCATCGTAAATAATTATTAGTGACGTAAAATTCTATCAAAAAAATATTTATTTACGATGTAAATATTAGGTCACTAAAATTTTTTAATTTTTATTTTTAATTAAATAAAATTTTTGGTGATGAAAAATTTTTTTCTCTAAAAAGTTCAAAATAATAGCGATGAATATATTTTTATCGCTATTAATTTATTATTTATTAGTGACTGTTATTTTCATCATAAATTATTTTTTTTTATGAATAATTTTTTTCATTTTTAGTTTTTTATGATGAAAATGTTTCATCATAAATTACTTTTATTGATGATGAAAAAAAATTTATTGTAAAATATTATCAATGACGATATTTTTTGCGATAAAATTTTAGCGATAAAATTTTTATCGCTAATTATTATTAGCGATGAATTTATCTTATTAGCGACGAAAATTTTTCGTAGCTAATAACTTATTTTCTTATAGTGTGTAATGTGCATTGATGAACATAATATTTGAAAAACTATGTATTAATTTGTTTAGAGGTGTATACTGAGTTGTTAGATGACTAATTTGTTAAGTATGTATCATCTGGCAATGTGCTATATATATTGATGAACCTTATATCTTAAAAATTATATATTGATTTATCTAGAGGTGCGTATTGGATCACTGCTTGGTGTGTGTCAATAAAGCTTATGGTATATATATTAAGAAGTTGATAAGTGTATATCACCATACCATATAGTGTGTGTGTCAATAAAGCTTATGGTATATATATTAAAAAGTTGATAAGTGTATATCACTATACCATATAGTATATATTAGTGAACATAATATTCTGAAAATTGTATATCAATTTACTTAGTGTATATTAGATTGCTAGATGACTAATTTATTAAATATGTATCATTTAGTCGTATAGTGTGTATTGGTGAACTCTATGTTCCGAAACTGTGTATTGATTTATCTAAAGGTATATATTGATTTGTTTGATGATTAATATACTTGATGTATATCACTTGGCTATATAATATGTATCAAATAAAAAGTATATTATGAAAATGAGGAAAAAAAGAATACCACATTTTTTTACTTTTAGTTATGAGGCTAACAACTCGATCAATAGGGTCTCTTTGACTTTTAGGTTTCTCCTTTAAGATTGGTGTTGACCCATGGATTGATTTTGATGATGCCATAATATTTATGTAATATTAATACAAGCTTAAGGTTATGCTTAAAGGGAATTTTCTCAATGCTCTAGGTTTGCAACCTTAATCAAGAAGAAGCCCTCTTCAAATTAACCCAAGAAGTTAACCAAGATTTCTTAGGATAAGGGATGGAAGAGGAGTCGACTCTAGAACACTTGAGCAAACTCTAACATGGCTAAAGAAAAATTTGTACAGCTCATGAGTCAATCTTAATACATCTCGAGTCGACTCTAGTAGAATAAGGGTCAACTCCAATAGAAAAAGAGTCAATCCCAAAATGATCTCAAGGTATAGATAGAAAGCAATGAAAAAAGATATGAACTCAAGTCAACCTCAATACATCTTGAGTCAACTCGACGAGAACAAGAGTCAACCCCAATAGAATAAGAGGAAAGCTTAGATTGATCTTAGGATGAAGGTAGAAAGCAGTTAAAATTGACCAGTTTGAGTCGATCCTAGTTTCTCATGGCAACTCCAACTTTAGAAGAGTGACCCTAATAGCAGTTGAATTAATTCTTAAATGACCACAATCAGAAGATAGAGAACTATCCTGAGACGCTATATATCACAAGTCAACTCTTGAAGAAGACACGTCGATCCCTGACATATATGAGTCAATTTCTGAAGATCAAGAGTCGATTGCTCTGCATCTGACAGCCCAATAGATAGTTTTGTAGGAGTTTGATGGCAGAACAAAAAGGTCCAATAGCTAGTTTGAGCTGTCCAACAGTTTTTTCACCTCTTCCAATCAGTTTTGGACATATTTAAGCAAGAAATTCACTTGAAAAATATATCTAAGCACTCCAAGGAAAAAGAAAAGCAAAAAGAAAAAGAGAAAAAATTGTCTTGTACACAAGCTTTTGTTGGTTGCCAACAGCGATGGGAGCACACCCAGATTATGTCCACATAGCATTACCTCCATGAGTGTTGAATGAGTCAGCAGAGGAACCCTCTTATTTGAGCCTAGTGCATTCGTCCGACCCAAAGTGAACATAAAGTAAAAACAGGAACTAAAAACAGAGAAGATTATTACTGAATAAATACCCATCACGTAGCAGCAACACATCCCTTTGATCTTATTCACTCTAGCTAAGATCGTTCCAAAATCAGCCAGCTGCTTGTGGTTACACAGGGAAGACAATTCATTAAACAATGAGAAACCTTCCCAGGCAATCGAGCCCATAGAAAAGTGTTTCTTCATGAAAACTCCTACATTTCATTCTCAGCCTAAAACCTTGCTCTTGAAGAATATCAAGAAAGCCACAACTCACCACATTTTAGGCACAAAGGAAACCGATTTTTATCAGAGAACAGATTATTAGGTCAAGGTTAACCTTTCCCAGTGTACTTATTGAGCAACAAGCTCTAGAAGAAACTACTGGTATGATCAGTTTCATCGATTTAGAGGGGAATCCGGAACTCTAGAAATTCTACCATATATCTTGCAGATAAACCAAGCGTCTGATATCCCAAAAGAGCATAATAGGTCTTGTAATTAACATCCAATCCATTCTATCAAGAAAAAAAAAATAAAAATAAAAACAAACACACGCACACAAAAGAGCTGTAAATAGAAGCTAATAATATAGCAAACAAAGATGAGTGGAAAAGAAATCACAATAATTTAAGAATTTTTGTACCCCTTACTTCTTCAGCTCACTAAAAAGAAAAAAAAGGAAACAGTGACATTTAAACTCATTGAAGTACAATTGATTCACCTAGCATTCAAAAATTGGCATGATGAGGGTGAGATCAACACTTTCCATTAAGTTTACACTTCAACCAATCATCTCCTTGGAGCAGAGCAACTGCCCTCCACAATGGATTGAGTTAGGATCTCCGGGGAAGGAGAGGCTGGCAATCTTATTTTCCAATCTTTACAAATCAATAAGAGCAACAAAACAAAACGAAAACTATAGGCTTGCTGTTGTCCAATTTGTATGTACAGAAAAAGATTTTGATATTGAAATTGTTTGCTCTCGTAACCTCTAAGAGCGTTTACTGATGCTATTTCAGTAATCCATCATGTTCAAGCTCTCTAACCCTTCATTTGAACTTTTTGTACAAGTATTTCACTCATTTAACTCCCGCTTTTGGAGCTCATTTCTGAAGATTGTTTTTATCACTTACTAATTTTCATGACCTTAGACACATCCTTGTTAACCACATCTAGTTTTTAATACAGTGATTGAACTCTTGCTTGGGAAAATGTATGAAATAATGTCTACTATCTTCTACTAGAGTAAGACTTTTTTGTTTTTTCTTTTTTGGGTTGGGGGGGGTGGGTGGTGCAGGAACAAAAAAAGAATAAACTTTATAAAACCAGATTGTCAAGATAAAGCAGATATATGCGGTTAGGTAAGATTGAGGTATTAATTGAGGACTATTGGCAATGCCATTTCCAATGCATTTGCGAAACAAGGTTGAATCATGAGAGGGGATTTATTGCTTCACCTCTTAGACTAGACCAGCTCTTCCTTTTTTTTTTTTTTTGTTAGGAAAAGAAAAAAAAAAAAAAAAGAGAATGACGCTGGTCTAGCACTGAGCTAAACGGTAGATGTCACATCCCACCTCTCATATCTTATTACGAGACCTTTTAGACTAGTTCTTTCCCTTTTTTTTTTTTTTTTTTAAGAAAAACAAAAGAAAAAAAATAGAATGGCGCTTTGTCGTCATGGTCAAGCAGTGGAGCTAAATGGCTGATGTTACATCTACTTTTAATGATTTATTGCTTCACCGTCTAGATCAGCTCTTTCTTTTTTGAAAAAAAGTAAAAAAATAATTCTCAATGAGGGTCATGGTCTAGAACTGGAGTTAAATGATAGATATCACATCCCATTAATTGCTTCACCTTCCAGGCCAACTCTTTTTTTTTTTCAAAAAAAGATGAAAAAGACCGTGCTTAATGTGTCGAGCTAAATGATTCATTATTTTAGATAGTGTTTGGCGGTCTTTTTAATATTTTTAAAATAAAAATATAAATTTTTAAAAAATAATTATCCATCTCAATTATTTTAAATTTTTATTTAATTAAAAATATATTATTCCATCAAAAATAAGATATATTTAATATAATATTATTTTTTGATCTAAAATAAGATATAATTAATTTTTATTAAAGATTTAAAATAAATTATTCTATGATCCGACGTGAAATAGTTTATTCAAGGTAGATGAAAATAAAATATAATTAATATATAATTAATACATATTGATTAAATTTAATATTTTTGTGAGGCCCATCATTATTTTAAAAAATATTTAGAGGAATAAGGTAGAATAAATTTTTATCCTATCTAAAATAAAGACAATCAAATTCTATCATTATTTATATTAATTTTTTTTTAAAAATAAAATAAAAATAATCAAACACTACCATCGTTTACACTGGCTCTTCCTTTTCTTTTAAAAAAAAAATAAAAAAATGGCACTCAAGGTGTGGTCACGGTTTAGCATTAGAGCTAAATGGTAGATATTTATTGCTTTACATTTTTTTGACCGGCTCCTTTTTTTCAAGGAAAAAAAAGATAATGGCACATAATGTGTGGTCATGATCTTGCACTAGAGCTAAATGATAGATGTCATATCCTATGCCTTATAATTTATTGCTTCAGCTTTTAGACCAGCTTTTCTTTTCTTTTCTTTTTAAAAAATAAAATAAAATGAAATAACAGCACTCAATGTATGGTCATGGCCTACCACTAGAGATAAATAGTAGATGCTTCGTCTCACCTTATGATTAGGATTAAAATTAGATCGAGTTAGGTCAGATTATATCTTTATTAGTATCCAATTTGAAACATTTTTTCAGTCTTTATGCTAGACTTAGACTTAATTTTTTTTTAAAAAAAACTCAACGCAAATTCGGCCTACGTCTGATTGGGCTAGCCCGATTGTGTTATGCTGATTTAAATGCCTTTGCTTGCACTAACTATATTTCATCATGTAAAACTCACTAATCCCTAATGACTACATGATTATAGGAAAAAAGAAAAAAAAAAATCCTATCTCAGTTCTACCTATATTATGGGAAATGGAACCAGGGATTCTCTACAGCAGAAGACAAAGCAAGAGAAGGGGAATCTAGAGAGAGGGGTGCATCAATTAAATATCAAGAGAGAATCTACATGACTAGATAGCTACTCTTCATTTCTAGACATCTCTGACAGTTTAAATTTCCATTACTTCTTAAATCAGCACACATTATTGCCTACTTTTGCATCAATTTAGACAAAAAAAAATGTCAAAAGTAAAAAGATACTGTGATTAAATAACATCTGAACACCGATGAATTATATTTTAGACAATTAAACAAGATAGCTTGGCAACAAATTTTTAGGAGAGAAGAATCAAATCCAATCCAATGTATGATGATTCAGATCATATCGAATAGCTAAATTGAATTATATTGAGGAAGCAAAATTTTGGAATTAGAAAATATAAGCTCGGGTTAAATTGTGAATGAGAGAGATCATGGTATCTTCAAAGAACTGTGAATGGAGGCAACTGATGAATCGTGATGACAACTGAGAATCATTGAGTACCAATTGACGAATGGGGATGAGCTAGAGACCATCGTATTGGGCCTTAGATTAGCCGACTGACGTTGGAGGTAGAGAGGTCTTCAAAACTCTAGAGAGAACAAGAGAAAAAGGAAATTAGGAATTCTATGATTCTATCGAACTCTTAAGTCCATCCAAAATCGATCAAGCCCCATATGCCTAAGTCTCTAACTAGTTAAGCTATGATCCTAATCAGACTTTATATCAGACATATTCGGACTATTAAATGGGCCAAAATATAGGCTCGAGCTTGAGCTCGGTCAGAGCTGAACTAAATGTATACTCAAATTTGATCTAAAAAATAAATAAATCTTATAATTAAGCATAAATCTAACCTAAACTATGTTAGGCCTGGCCTGAAGTCGGACTCAAAGTCAGGCTACCCTAAGCCCAATTCAAACCTTACTCGTGCAAAACCAGATTGTCAAGATAAAGCAGATATATGCGGTTAAGTAAGATTGAGGTATTAATTGAGGACCATCGGCAATGCCATTTCCCATGCATTTGCGAGTCTTTGGGTCATGAGAGAGGATTTATTGCTTCACCTCTTAGACTAGACCAGCTCTTCCTTTTTTTTTTTTTTTTTTTTGATAAGAAAAGAAAAAAAAGAGAATGACGCTCAATCCGTTGGCCACGGTCTAGCACTGAGCTAAATGGAAGATGTCACATCCCACCTCTCATATTTTATTACTAGACCTTTTAGACTAGTTACATCTACTTTTAATGATTCATTGCTTCACGTTCTGGATCAGCTCTTTCTTGTTTTAAAAAAGTAAAAAATAATACTCAATGAGGGTCATGGTCTAGCACTGGGGTTAAACGATAGATATCACATCCTATTAATTGCGTCACCTTTTAGACTAGCTCTATTTGTTTTTTCAAAAAAAATGAAAAAGAACGCACTTAATGTGTCGAGCTAAATGATTTATTACTTTATCATGTACACTAACTTTTTTTAAAAAAAATAAATAAAAAGGCACTCAATGTGTAATCATGCCCTAGCATTAGGGCTAAATGGTAGGTATTTATTGTTTTACATTTTTTGACCAACTATTTTCTTTTTAAAAATAAAAAAATATTGACAATCATGACCTTGCACTGGAGCTAAATGATTGAGACCATATCGTACATTTTATAATTTGTTGCTTTATCTTTTAGATCAATTTTTCTTTCTTAAAAAAATAATAACAGCACTTGCTGTATGATCATGCGCTACCACCAGAGATAAACGATAGATGGGATGGTATTGGACTAACGATAGCAGATCATATTTTATTTAAATTTAATTTAAAATAATTTTTTAAATTTTAAATTAAATTTAATTTTAATTTTTTAAAAAAAAACTCGGCCTAAGCTCGGCCTACCCTGGTTGGGCCAGTCTCATTGTGCTATACTGATTTAAATACCTTTGCTTGCACTAACTATATTTCATCATATAAAACTCACTAATCCTTAATGACTACATGATTATAGAAAAAAGAAAAAAAAAATCCTATCTCAATTCTACGTATATTATGGGAACTGGAATCAGAGATTCTCTATAACAGAAGACAATGCAAGAGAAGGGGAATCTAGAGAGAGGGGTGCACCAATTAAATATCAAGAGAGAAACTACATGACTAGATAGCTACTCTCCCTTTCTATATTTTAGACATCTCTGGCAATTTAAATTTTCATTACTTCTTTAGTCAGCACACATTATTGTCTATTTTTGCATCAATTTGGACAAAAAAAAATGACAAAAGTAAAAAGATACAGTGATCAAATAACATCTGAAATCAATGAATTATATTTTTAGACAATTAAACAAGGCAGCTTAGCAACAAATTCTTGGGAGAGAAGAATCAAATCCAATCCAATGTATTAGATGATTTGGATCATACCGAATAGCTAAATTGAATCACATTGAGGAAGCAAAATTGTGGAAATGAAAAACATAAGCTAGGGTTAAATTGTGAAAGAGAGAGGTCATAGTATCTTCAAGGAACTATGAATGGAGGCAACTAATGAATGGTGATGACAACTAAGGACCATCAAGTACCAATTGACAAATGGGGATGAAGGACCACTGCATTAGATCTTAGAGTAGCCAACTGGCAGTGAAGTAGAGAGGACTTCAAAACCCTAGGGAGAACAAGAGATAGAAAATTAAGAATTTTATGATTCTATCAGACTCTTAAGTCCATCCAAAATCGATCAAGCCTCAAATGCCTAAGTCTCTAACTAGCTAAGCTATGATCCTAATCAGACATTATATTAGACATATTTGGACTATTAAATAAGCCTAAATATAGGCTCGAGCTTGGGCTCGATCAGGGTCGGGCCAAAAGTATACTCGAGTTTGGCCTAAAAGATAAACACATTCTATAATTAAGCTCAAATCTAGTCTAAACTATATTAAGCCTAGCTTGAAGCCTGACTCAAAATTAGGCCATCCTGATCCCAATTCCAACTCTACCCATGATTTATTGCTTTACCTTTAAAATTAACTCTTTTTTTTAAAAAAAATAAAAAAAAAAAAAAGAGAATGACACTCGATGTGTGGTCATCATCTAGCTCTAGAGCCAAATAATAGATGTCACATCCTGTGCCGCATGATCTATTGCTTCACCTTTCATACTAGTTTTTTTTTTTTTTTTTTATAAAAAAGTAAAAAGAGAATGGCACCAAATATCCCGTAATGATCTAGCACTGGAGCTAAATGGTAGATATCACATTTTAACTCGATTTATTGCTTTACCCTTTAGACAACCTTTTTTTTTTAGAATAAATAAAAAAGAGAATGGCACTCGATGTGTGGTCATGGTCCAGTACTAGAGGTAAATAGTGGATGTCACATCTTACCTCTCATGATGTTCGAGCAAAAAATGAGACAATCGTTTGAAAAGAAGTTATTTACAAAGCAAAGAAAGTAAATTATATCTCTGTTATCATCGGTGTTATTTCATCAAACAAATAGATTCTAAAAGAGCATAATATCTACTTTAGTCTTTAGGCCCACGTCGGAAGCTTTGAAGACCTTGCCGTACTTTTAGCACAATGTTGTTGTATAGTTTACAAACGACATTGTAATTTTATGAAATCCATTGAACACGGACGGATGCACATAGCTTTGTATCAATTTTGAATACTTATAGCTTACGTCGACATATTATCTAATAAAATTGAAATATTATTTGTTGTCATTTATTTTTTTATAAAAACTTGTATTTTTAGAACTATTTTGGTTTTCTTGGTAGGATAACACGGTTGCATCCTCCAAAATTTTCTAATCTTAATGAAATTTTCTTGATTAAGTTTAAAATTCATGCTTTCTAAATGCTAGTTATTATAGACTCAAATGTTGGCCAAAAACTTTCTAACCTTGAAACTTCCATTTTTTTCTTTTGTTTCAATTTTTCATCTTTTTTGAAGTAAACCAAGACCTTAGCTCATCTTGCTTGATATTAGTAGCCAACCATGATGATTAAGATAAGAAATTTTGAAAATTTTGTCATTCTTTTAGCTTAACTTTATTATGTGATTCATAGAGGACATAATGACTTTATGGAATCTGTTGAGTGAAATTGGATGCTTGTATCTCTCTATCGGTTAGAATATGCATAGCTTGCAACATATTACATAATAAGCATATAAAATTTTATTTATTAAAATTCATTTTATTTTTATAAAGAGTAGAATCTGTAATATATATTTTAAAATACTGTTAAATATAATTCAGCATCGTATTATATGTGCCTCAACATTTACAAACCCTCATGTGCTTAACTTTAATATACGTCTTACATGTAGTAATGAAACAATAATTATCATAGATTTTACAGTTGTGAAGCAGGTCATACCTAATCCATTGACTATTTATATAATGATTTATTTGTCAAAAATAATTTTTATGACAAGCATAAAGTGAGCGACTTATCAGATGATGTTATGCTATCAATTTTTTTTTTGTTATTAGTTATTACAATTGTGGTAAGATCAATGGTGAATATCCAAGTAATCAAAAGTTAGACAGTAGTGATCACTATTGCTTTTATGAGTAATTATATGCTTCTTTCATTACGCACACAAAAGAATTTTCTCATGACATCCGCACTATATCATAATTGAATTTTCGGTTGCGAAGCGAACTTTGGAAGGCTCGGAGAACCTTCATGTGTGTGTGTGCATGGAATAAAGGCCTTCAAAGTATTTTCCTACTTCTATCATTGGTGTTGAACAATAGCAATGTTAGAAGGCTAAAGGATAACCGTGTTACTAAATACATTTTTTTCTATATTGCATTATTTTCGTCCATCTTCTTCAAGATAAATCAAGATCCCTATTTGATATTAGCAACCAACCATGACAGTTGAAATCAAAAACTTTAAGAACATTATCATTCTTTAGCTTAACATTACCATATGGTTCACAAACAACATTATAATTATATGAAGTATGTTGAACAATATTAAATGCACACATCTCTATATTAATTGGAATACACAAAACTTGGAACATATTGCATAATAAATAAATTATTTACTATAAATTAATTTTTATAAAAAAAGTATTTAATATATAATTTTAAATATATTATGAAGAATATGGCAGCAGAATATTATGTGTCTTGTTACCCTGCGTGACACTTGCGTATGCACATACTTCTAATATAAATAACATGTGGTCAAGCAACTATATTTATCATGGTTTCTACATAAGTCAAGTTGCATTTAATAATCCTTTCACTATTTATGAAATAAATTTTATTACTAAATGTTGGGACAATTGGATTTGCTCTCTCCGATTCTATGTCAGCTTCCATATTCGAGGTCGGCCTTTGTTCCATACCTATATAAGAAGAGCCAAGAGATTCTAAAAGGGGAGGTTCTAGAAGGAAAAAAAATTTTAGAATTCAGCTCTCACGAGAGTCATTTGGTCGAAGCAGAGCCATCTGACTAAAATAGAGTTATTATGGCTGAACCAGAGTCATCTGACCAAAGTAAACTCACCATGGCCGACTCACCATCTTCATGGCCGACCGACCATCTTTATGGCCGACTGACCGTCTTCATGGCCGACTCACCATGACCGATTCACCATCTTCATGGCCGACTGACTGTCTTCATGGCTGACTTACCATCACCGACCGACCATCTTCATGGCTGACCGACCGTCTTCATGGCCGACTCACCATTTTCATGGTCGACCGACCATCTTCATGGTCGACTGATCGTCTTCATGGCTGACTCACCATGACCAACTCACCATCTTCATGGCCGATCAACCGTCTTTATGGTTGATCGATCGTCCTTATAGCCGATAGTCACATATACTATCGATATATGGTCGGCTAATCCGCTCAACATACCATAACAGTCACGAACGGTTCCAGCCGCATATCACAACGCAATTAGTGAGAATTAATGACCTACTATATGATTATGGCCCAACGATTTAGTGCCATAAAAAGCGAAACCACATCTGACAGTTACAACAACCTTATCTATAAAAAGGAGGGTAAGTGAACAGCACTGGTAAGCCACTTCTGGCCAAAGCTCTGCTACTCTGAATATTAAAATCTACTGTTCATTAACTTTTCGCTCTGACTTAAGCATCGGAGGGTCTCCATCAGACATTGCTCCGATCTACGTGGATGCTGTTTTGTAGGTATCCATCACCGGTTACAGACGACGGAGAGTTGGCCACAATAGATTGACGAGTCAGATAGGGGGAGCGATCACACACATCATAAAAAAATTAGAGCCCAACATTCGACTACAACCGGATCGACGAGGCACTCTTCCCATCGGAAAGAGATTCCTTCCCTTCCTCTACTAGCAGAGCTCAGTTCCTCACGTTTTGTGATCACCACGGACGTCCAAATCACTGCACTCGTGAAGCAGATGAACGTCTTGACGGAGGCAGTCAAAAGCCTCCAACAGCAACAAACCCAACAGCAGCAGCTGCCGGTGGAGCAACTGGTGGCGCAGTTAGTGCCATCCAGGCACAGCCACCGTCATCTACGATGATCACCATCTCCTTCTCCAGAGTGACCGTCTCGATTTTTTCGTCAAGATGAACAACAACATTCTCGGCACTCTCATCGTGCCACTCATTGTTCACGGCATTCCCCCTCTCCTTCCCATCTCAATAGCATTAGGAAGGAGAAATGGCCACGAACACCTTCTGCTTCTCCCTCAAGTTCGTTGGAGAGTTTTACCCCAAGAGTTTTTCAACAACGGTGGCTCGATGACTATGAATGCAAGTTCTAAGAAATCAACTGCCGACTTGCTCAGCTTCAAGTAGAAGGACGGAAGTCTTCCAACGATTATGACTTCCACACCGCCCAACCTCTTTCCCAGCACATCTTGGATGAGCCGATTCTATCTCGATTTAAGATGCCATAAGTAAAGCCATACGATGACTCCACCGACCTGACTGACCACTTTGAGAGCTACAAGGCTCTCATAATGATCCAGGAGGCAACTGACACCCTCTTGTGTATCGGCTTTCCAACGACTCTTCGAAAAGTTGCTCGAACGTGGTACTCCGGGCTTCAGTCGGGAAGCATATATTCCTTTGGGCAGCTTGAATATTCTTTTGTGGCTCATTTTAGCACCAGCCGAAGGCCGCCACGAACCTCCAACAGTCTCTTCTCAATCAAGCAAGGAGAGACTAAGACACTTAGAGATTTTATGGCCCGCTTTAATGCGGCCATGCTTAAGGTCAAGGACCTCAATGAAGACATGGCTATATCAGCCATGAAGAGAGAGCTGAGGGGATCTCGGTTTACATACTCTTTGCACAAGACTTTCTCTCGGACTTATGCTGAACTTCTAGAACATGCATACAAGTATATGCACGTGGATGAAGGTGCTTCTGACCGATGCCAAACAGAAGGTAAGGGTCAGAAGAAGAAGAAATAGAAGAAAGGAGAAGCTCTGATCGAATCAAGTTGGCTACCTTCCAACGAGTGAGCTTCATCTTGACGATGGAGTCCAAGATCAAACTACGACAGGTATGACTCCTATAGTCTTCTCTCTACTCTCCGTGCGCAGATCTTAATGGAGATCGAAGGAGCAGAATATTTACGACACCCTCCATCGATGAGGACGCCATTGAGAAGCCGTGATCGAAAGAAGTATGGTCGGTTCCATCATGATCATAGTCACGACACCGAATAATGCATCCAACTCAAGGATGAAATAGAAGCCATGATTCGATAAGGCTACCTTGAGAAGTTTTGGAGAGATCCACCGACTCAACCTCCTGTCGATTGATGACTTCAGCCACAAATTGAGGAAGCTATAAATAATCAACCGACCATAGGGATGATCAACACGATCTCCAGACGACTGAAATGAGGGACAACTCCTGAACAAGAATTGATGAAACGATAATGACTTAATGTACTAACTCTCTTGGAAGAGGATGTTCGAGGAATTCAAACTCCTCACAACGATGCTGTTGTTGTTTCGATAGTTAACTAATAAAAACATGATGGATGTTTTATTCTACTTGACTTCCTTCCGAATGCAATTACTCAGAGAATTCAATATATTGCATCACTCACTAAGTTCAGTCGATTATTAAATGATGGGCAGTCAATTCCTGTCAACATTAATACTTCGATTTTTCACTGTAAAAATTGACTCGAACCATATTTTGGCTTTCATTGCAAAAGTCAAGATATTAACTATCGACTATATTTCGACTTTCACTGCAAAAATCAAGATATCGACTATCAACTATATTTCGACTTTCACTGCAAAAGCCAAGATATCGACTATCGACTATATTTTGGCTTTCACTGCAAAAGCCAAGATATCGACTATCGACTATATTTTGACTTTCACTGCAAAAATCAAGATATCGTCTATCCTACTATATTTCAGCTTTCACTATGAAAGCCAAGATATCGACTACCGACTATGCTCGGTACCAAATATATTTTGGCTTTCCACTGTAAAAGCCAATTATGCCAACTTAGTCCTAACTAAGCAAAATATTATGCCAGTATGACTAAGATCGGATTGAAATTATACCAATCTGACTACGATTGGTCGAAGGATATTCGACTTGCCACCGATTATCAAATAACTTGACGTACCAACCCGACTAAGGCTGGACGGGGGGTATTCGGCTTATTACCGTTTATCCTAATTCTTACAAGTATGTCAAATGAGTATACGACGAATGGATAATTCTACAAGTACTATCGAATGTCTAGTTTATCAATCGATATTCGGTTATACGACTACAATTCTATGACAATGAAAACATACACAGAGTCTACATTTGAATAAAATTCTCTTTCATTCATCAAAAAGAAGCATCGACAATCTGAATAACTTCTGGTGCTATCGATGTTGTTTGTAGTTGGTGCGACTTCTTTTTTAGCAGCTCCACAGAACAATATGCCGACTTGACTACGATCGGGTGGAATAATATGCTTACTCGACTATGATCGGTCAGAACAACATACCGACTCACCATAGTCAGACGGAATAGTATGCTGACTCGACTATGATCAGACAGAAGAATATGTCAACTCAACTCGGATCCATCAGAAAATATTCAATAAATATTTATGATGAATGATAATCATATTCAAAGAGAACACAGAAATTTCTTTCACTATGAACTGAAGGCTACAAAATCGGACTATGGTCCGATAACAAAAGAAAAATTTCTTTCATTATCAACTGAACTGACCATAAAATTGGGATTCAAAGTTATGACAGAAGATACGCTGACTCCCATCGTCCAATACGTCAAGCCATCTTGGACTTGGAAGTGGGGGGCAACTGTTGGGACAATCAAATTTGCTCTCCCCGATTCTATGTCAGCTCTCATATTTGAGGTCGGCCTTTGTTCCATACCTATATAAGAAGAGCCAAGAGATTCTAAAAGGGGAGGCTTTGGAAGGAAAGAAATTTTTAGAATTCAGCTCTCACGAGAGTCATCTGGCCGAAGCAGAGTCATCTGACCGAAGTAGAGTCATCTAACTGAAAGGAGTCATTATGGCTGAACCAGAGTCATCTGACCAAAGCAGACTCACCATGACCGACTGACCATTTTCATGGCCGACTGACCATCTTCATGGCCGACTCACCATGGCCGATTCACCATCTTCATGGCCGACCGACCATCTTCATGGTCGACCAACCATCTTCATGGTGGACTAACCATCTTTATGGCCGACTCACCATGGTCAACTCATCATCTTCATGGCTGACCGATCATCTTCATAGTCAACCGATCGTCTTCATAGCCGACGGTCACACATACTACCGACATATGATCGGCTAATCCGCTCAACATACCATAACCGTCACGAATGGTTACCAGCCGTATATCACGATGCAAATAGTAGAAATTAATGACCCACTACGTGATTATGGCCTGATGATTTAGCGCTATAAAAAATGAGACCATATCCGACAGTTACAACAACCTCATCTATAAAAAAGAGGGTAAGTGAACAGCACCGGTAAGCTACTTCTGACCAGAGCTCTGTTACTTTGAAAATTAAAATCTACTGTTTACCAACTTTCCGCTCTAACTTAAGCATCGGAGGGTCCCCATCGGACAGCGCTCCAATCTGTGTGGATGCTATTTTGCAGATGCCCACCACCGACTACAGGCGATGGGGAGTTGGCCGCAACACTAAATATAATTTTTGTCAGATATGTAAAAAGTGAGCTATCATATGATGTGATGTTGTCAAAATCTAGGAAGATTAAACTGCAAAGAAAATGACCATTACATTATGAGCAAACATTATATTCCATCAGTGCACGATAAGAAAGTATTCATAAAACTCCAAAACATATTGATGCACAATGTGATTGTAGGATGCTAGGTAGCCAGGTCAATTTTCATATGCTTAGATGGCTTTTTATGTTTAGATTAGATGATACACATGGACGACCATCTGTTTCTTCAAAATATTCGCCTGTGTGTCCATAATTGCATCGCATTATTGGCTCATCATGTCTATCGGAAGACAAACAGCACAGCCGACTGGATCACTTCCTACGTAGTGGAGCATACCGATGATTGGATCTGGCATAGGATCAGATCTGTCCACAGATCCTACAGGATATTTTATTTTTTGTTATGGGTGCACCTATACTAGATTGATGTGAGCTCCCACTTGTAACCAAAAAAAAAAAAAAAAAAACATCTCAAATCATTGTAAGGGTATCATTGGGCGTACCCTAGTGGATATTCTTGGAGGACTATCATGTGGAAACCATCCTTGTTGACCTAGTTAGCCTGCGTCTTCCAAGATCTTGTCAAAGTTTCATGCCCTAAATTTCAGTCTATGGAACTTTTGATCTATAAGAAGGGGAAAAAAATCCCTGACATTTTTTTTTACATTTGCAGTATTCGAATTGAGGATACTGGATTGATATGGGCCATGCTCAAATAGGCTTTCCAGTCAATAAATCTAGCATGAAATTCAATCAAAGTCCCATTGGATTACCCAAATAGAGCTTCAATATCAATATTATCCCTTATGGTTCCAATCAAGACGTGTACTAGGGTACACTAAATATTTTCTGTATTTTAACATTCAGTAGCGGTAACTTAGAGAGAAATCGAATAATTGTGTTACTAAAAACTTTTCTTTTCTGTTGCATTACGTCCCTCCCATGGATCCCCTGGTAGATAGCTTATGACCGGGTACCGGAATAAACTAATTTCTTTGTTATTTTTTGTAAGATCAGATTTGGTATTAATTTGAGTTATTGTTTTTGTTTGTTAGTGGTGGCTTTGGACTGGGGAGGTGGATTGCTAGCCGGAGCTTTGGCATGAGGCCATGGTTTGTTGTGCGGGTTTTGTTTGGTTCTCTGTTATCATGCCGTGGAAGGCGAAGATCTTTTCCGTTTCCTTTTGTTGATGAGCTCACTCCCACCAACTTGATGCGGTAAAAAATTAGGAAGTCGTGTGATTGGCGTGTGCCGTGGTACACGTGTGAGCCATCAAGGGGATGCCCGCATATTTTTCTTTTTTTTTTTTTTTTTTGGCAGAAGCATATTTTTCTTTAGCTCCTACAACCGCAAGGTTCAAAACAATGGCTATCATACTCTTGTGAGCTATGGGTTCACAACATGTAATGTCATCACGTCTGGCTTGCTTGAAGCTGTGCAGAACACAACATGGGCTTCCTATAGGGTTTTACAAATATGTAAAAGAATATCGGCCATCAGATTTCTTTAAGAGGAGGAAATTGGTAAAAGAATATCAGCTCAATGTTCACATTGTCTTAGATAGATGATGAGATCATCAGCAGATTAATTTGTATCATAGATTGTATAACGTTTGGGACCCCCTGACCCAATGAGTGAGGCACTGGTCCAGAAACCAGGATTCTGAGGAACCTAATGGAGCCGTATGCCTCAGAAGGTTAGAGTGTTGGGATGCATAGACCAATCATTTGATCATACTTGGCTATCTTGCGCATCCCTTAATTTTTAGCTCTCTTATTTTTAAAACTAAACTAATTCCTATTTCTTTTGGTTTAGCGGCATGCAAATGTAGCTGCCAAGACAATTTCCATCCTTTTTAGAATATGGGAGGATAAAACTGAATAATTTTTAAATAGAAAGCAGTATTTCATCAAGCCATGGCTATAATTAATTCCATGTCCTAAAGAGCAAATTTTCAAATAATCGTGTTACGATTGCTATAAAAATTTCTTCCATTGCCTGTTATTTTATATATATAATAATGGATGGAAAAATAACATCCATTGTAATGCATGATTTATATTTATATCAATGCTCATTATTATGACATCCTTTAAAAGTTATTGTATGCTCTAGGAATAATATTTTGTCACCACAACCAAAAAGGTCTATGTTAGCGGTTAAAATCATGACAAAAAATATAAAGAATATTAACTTCTAAATAAGATCCATAGAAAATAAGATCTATTGGATAGTTACTTAGCATTTAGCCATCATGAAAATATTAACTTCTAACGTAGAGTTATGATTTATTATACTTACTCAAAATTTATTCATATTATAAAGTATACTTATTTTAAATATATTACTATTTTAATTTTTATACTTAATTATTTTCATAAAAAAAATCAATTCTCTTCTTTTTGAAAGAAAATTAAGCAAAAAATTATTTTATTTTATTCTTTATAATATTTTGAAAATCTTATTATTTAAAATATTTTTAAAATATAAATAATTTCAACATATTTTTATAATCACGAATAATTTTTTTTAAAGTTCTTTAAAAGTAGATAATTCATGATTCTTCTTATTTATATTGTAAGTAAAAAATAATGACATTTAAATATATATAATATTTCAAAATTTTATATTATATATTTTATATAAGTAATTTTTAAATTTTTTATATATATTTTAATACAAATTAGATTGGATGAGATCCGAACTCTTGGTTAAATATATTTTCATGTAGATTTTTTAGTAATTACATTGTAGATCATTATTGGGTTGTGATATTATGTATTCAATATCGATAGTGGATTTCATATCAAGATTTATTTTTATTTAATTATTAAACTATCTCGACTTATATAGTTAAAATCATACTAATTTTAAAATTTATTAAATATATTCAATATATTTTTAAAAAAAATTTAAATATATATTTAGTGATTAAACATTATCATCACAAAAAATCTAAATCAGTTTGCAATAATACTAATTTATCACAGAAATAATTCATATAGATCTTTTAGTAATTATATCATAGACCATTACTTGATTGTGAAATTATGCATTAAATATTGATAGTAAAATTTATATCAAATTTTATTTTTATTAAATTATTAAACTATCTTGACTCATATAGTTGAAATCATATTAATTTTAAAATTTATTAAATATATTAAATAACTTTTTTTAGAAAATTTAAATACATATTTAGTGATTAAATATTATCATCACAAAAGATCCAAATTAATTTGTAACAATACTAATTTATCATAAAAAATCTATAAATAATTAATAACAAAAACTATTAGTTTTATAATGATATATAAATGATTAAATTTATTTCATTGATAAATAATTAATATTCTATAATATAATTATAAATATTATCAATTAGATTCTATTTAACTATAAAATATTGCTCTTACCTGATACTATCATAAATTTATAAATTTTAATAATATCTATAAATGACCATCATTATAATATTATAGATATTTTATGATAATTTTTAAAGTTATTGCAATAGAATATAATTTTTTTATAGCAGTTATAAGATACAGACGTTATATAATAACTTTTACTAACACTCTTGATAAAATGCTATAATATTATATACGTTTTATGATATTTTTTAATATCATCATTAGAGAGTATTTATAGTAACATTTTTTTTAAGTATTACTAAAATATCGTCACTATAAGCTACTTTTGTTGTCATGTGTGTTTCCTAAAAAGTGAAGGGACAGATAATTCTGTTAGTTTCTCATTATATTTCACTATAATATTGTTACGATGACTATAATTATTATTTAAATATTAAAAATATGAAATGTTATTATTTGAGGCAAATAATCATTATGACGATCTTATATTAGTCAATAACGATTTAGGTGAGGGTCCTTTTTAATATTATAATGTGTTGTTTTTGGGATTAATACTGGCCATGCATCATTGTTTGCTCGATTATTTTTTTTTTTCTTTTGTCCATTTTTGAGATAGGGGGGAAGTCTAACTATGGGAGACGAGAAGTTACGTAGAAATCTAGGTGTATTTACTTAAAAATTTTTGGAATAATATCCTAAAAAATGGCACTACACATGTCCGAATCACTTTGACCCTTCACTACAAAATGACAGGATGCAACCACTGAGCTCAAGCTCAAATCACTTGCTAGATACTTTAAAGTGATTAAATTGATTGCCACAATTTGTACATAACATTCTAATATGATAGTATCATAGGTTGGTTATGGCAATTAATATTAAGTTCATGCACACTCGTGCCCATATGAGTTAGGTTGGTCAACGTTGGACGGGTCAAATTAAAGAGCCATCAATGTCAGGTCATTTGTTAATTTGGGGTTGGGTTGAGTCAAAACATAGAAGAATGACATATGATCTTCATTGATCATCATATCTATAATTTGACTCGAGCTGGACTAATATTTCATAAAAATCAGGTGTTAATCAATGTTGAGATTTATTAGGTTGGACAGGTTGGAGAGTAATGCAGCCAAGGTTAGGTCATACAGTAATTAGATTTCATTGAATTAAAATTAGTGAAGTTCTTTGTACACCATATGTGGTGTCACTATAGGAATTTTGACTTTTGCTGAAGAACACTTTTGGTGACAGACACAAAACCAATACCAAAAATTACCCTATGGTGATACTTTCTGCAAAGTGTCAGCAAAGGATTGATTTTTTACTGATACTTTTTCTAGGTGTCACCATAAGTCACATTTTTGGTGATGCCTTTGAATTTCTGTCACCATAGATTATACTATTGGTGACGCTTTTGGAAACATGTCACCATAGGTTAGATTTTTGGTGACGATTTTGATTTATTGTCTCCATAGGTCAGACTATCCCAGCCAAAAAATCTGCGCGTCCCTTCCTTTCCCGTGGGATTTTTTTTTTCAACACCCTTCCCTCTTCCTGCCGTGCGATTTTTTCTCACATCCTTCTCCTTCTGCCCGGGATTTCTTTTCCGAGTGCTTGTCATCTCCCTCGTGCTCTCGATCGGAGGATCCCCAAATCCGTCGACGACTGCCGCCCTCCTCTCTCTCACCTAGAAACCCGACGTCCCTGTGGAATCGGAAACTTGGGACTCTGGTGTGCCATCACGCTTCCAACTGAACGCCGTCTCACTTCCCAAATGCCGATGGCCATTGCCGACACGCCGTCATCGCAATCTATCTGACGACCAAATCCCCCTTCTCTCCGTTTTGTTTCCCCTCATATTTCTATTCTGGATTTTTTTGACATTGGTTCTCGTTGGTTCATTGGGTATCAGTAATTAGGCCGATTTCTTAGGTAAGACATGATTAGTATTCTAAATATCTTTTATGTGCTTCTTTCCTGGATGATGACTTTGAGCTTTTGTAGATTCAAGTTATTTGATCCTCCTTTATTCTCCAGTCATATTGTTTGTTCCAAAGCTGCTTCTTTTCCTCTATTTTAGGTGGTTCTACCTATATGTTGGTAGTAGATTTGCAGCCCGTGTCACTGCTTATGTTTTATCTTCTGTTTTGTGCTGTTATTATTTTGTCATTGTTGTCAACATTATAAAATCAAATTAAAATCAGTGAACAGAGATTTGATATCCTCTAGATTTTTTATTTAGTTCAAAATTTGCCAAGGATAAATGACTCTCTCTTGTTGTAGTTTGCAATTTTTTGTGGTTTCATTTGTGCATCATGTGGACAAGTGATGTATGCCTACATGGTTCAAATATATGCTGACTCTACCTTTTTATGCTTATGCTTTTCAAAGCTGGAATAATGGGGTAGGATAAGGCTGAAGCATGTTGTAACATTGGTTTTAAAATAAGATACATGCATATCTCAGTAAAGGACATTAGAAATCCTGTTCCTCAGTTTATTCTGTTAAGTACGAGGATGAACCCCAGTGAGATATGGGTTTTGCTTGTCATGCTAATTCCTGAGGCAGTGATAATGACCAACATATCTGCATTTGGAGCATTGAACCTTGGTGTCTCTTAAATTACTGATACATATTTTAATCTCTGTTTGGTTTTGAGACAGTAAAACTTGTGATAACTATTCCTTTTTCTTTGTTTGTGTCTTGGTCAATATATATGTGTGCACTCTATTTGGTTGCCTTAGGATGGTATAAGCCAGAATTGAAAAAAGTTAGATGGAATAAATGGTGCCTTGCTCTGAAGAATTAGGAGATCCACCCATACCCATGGATACTTTTCCTAAGAAAACTTTGCCTTGTTCTGAGGAAAAAGACTAGGTTAGGTTTTATGTAACTTAAAGAGTAGCTGAAGTTTCAATATTGTTTTGATCAATATGGCCTTGTAAATTATGGCATTTGACTTGTAATCCTAATTTTCTGTTCCTATCCAGGAGGTTGTCAGAGTGTAACTAAAGAATTGTCAAATTGGGACCGACCTCTGTTAATTTGCTGGAACATAGCAATGATTTGGCATGGTATGGATAGAAAGGTTTAGTAGCTGCACACCAGTGATGACTTAGGTTCATATCCCACATATTTCTTTAGTTTGTACTGAGAGCAATAGAAATAACTTGCCACAAAAGCTTAGGGCCTGTGTTGGATGAGTTTCAACTAATGGAATCAACTACCATGGGGTTGTAACAGGGGTAATAGCTTTAAAAGACAATTACTTCATTTTTTTTTCCAATCATGCTAATTAGTTCTGCATCTTGTTAAAGGTACCTTATTGTAAATTCCTTTCACTTGATAGTAATGTCTTTTTTCTATGAATCTCAAGTGTTTTCATTTTTTTTTTGATTTTTTTACTTTTGTTTCTTTGATCTGCTGCTGCTGGAAGTTTGATATAGTGTAATGGATAAGAGTTGGATAAATCTCCCATCAAGGTGAAGTCAAGCTTATATCACAGGAGTTATACAGTTTTTGGATTTTGCATTTCTTAGATCCGCTAAAGAAAGAAAAGCTCACTGTTCTTGTGTGAAATGTGTCAACACCTGTTGGCTTTCTAGAGGAGATGTATTTGAACATTGTGTTTTTCATAGCTTCCTTAAAGGATATACCTGGTGGGTTTTTCACAGAGAATCCTATGATGCTTCGGAGTCTAATAGTGAAACTTGTGAGCAAGAGTTTCAAACTGCACATGATATAGAAGGCTTACTGCACAAACTTTTCATGCCACATGTATCCAACAATGCTAGAGATGACTGCAGAGCTGACATGAATATTGATGAACCTGCAGGGGGAATGATGACCAGCGCCCCGATATTAATTCTCCCCAAAGAGAGCATACATACAATGACATGGTGGAGGATTCTAAACAGCCATTGTATCCTGGTTGCACAAAGTACTCAAAACTAGCTTATCTTGTTACCCTCTACCACATAAAATGCCTTGGAGGTTGGAACAACAATGCATTCAACTTGTTGTTAAAGTTGTTGAAGGAGTCATATACTATGGAAAATACTATACCCAAATCTTTTTATAAGATGAAGAAGCTCATTGGAGCATTAAGTCTGAAATATGAAAAAATTCATGCTTGTCTGAAAGGATGCATGTTATTTTGGAAGGACAAAGCAAAGGAGGATATTTGTAGCCATTGTGGTTTATCTAGGTGGAAACTTGCCCCCACAAATGATGACGATGATCCTCAATATTCATCAAGAAGAAGAAAGAAGATAGCTGCTAAAATCTTGCGGTGGTTTTCTCTGATACCTAGATTAGAGAGGCTTTTTCATAATTCTGAAACTGCCTCATTAATGAGATGGCATGAAGAGGGTTGCACTAAAGATGGCCTTTTGAGACATCCTGCAGACTCTGAAGCTTGGAAAAAATTAAATTCTCTTGACCTTGGCTTTTCATCTGATCCATGACATGTTCGTCTTGATTTAGCGTGTGATGGATTTAATCCATTCAGAACTATGAATACAGTTCATAGCACTTGGCTTGTGATACTAATGCCTTACAATCTGCCCCCTTGGCACTGCATGAAGCAAACCTCTCTAATGGTTTCATTGATAATTCCTGGGCCCAACTCACCAGGTAACAACCTTATTGAGGAGTTGCAAACTCTTTGGTCTAATGGCATTCAAGTTTATGATGTCTCAAAAAATAAAAATTTTATCATGCGAGCTGTATTGTTATGGACAATTAGTGACTTTCCAGCATATGTTGATTTATCTGGATGGAGCGCTAAGGGTAAATTTGCTTGCCCTATATGTGGGCCTGAAACAAGTTCTATGTGGTTGTCAAAGGAGAAGAAAATGTGCTACATGTGCCATCGACGTTTCTTAGAGCCCAACCACAAGTATCGTTTTGAGTCTAACTCTTTTGATGGGACTCTAGAATTTAGATGTGCACCAACTAGGCTTTCAGGGACTCAGGTATTAAGACAACAAGAAGTTGTGGCCAATGACTTGAGTGGTGGGAGTAGTATGCATGGGGATGAGCTTCTATTTTGGAAAAAGAAAAGTATCTTTTTTACTCTCCCTTATTGGGAGCATCTTTTATTGCGTTATAACTTAGATGTAATGCATATTGAGAAGAATGTTTGTGATAATATTGTTTTTACTCTTCTAAACTAAACAGGCAAAACAAAGGATAATCCCCAAGCACGTCTTGATCTTCAAGAGATGGACTTAAGAAGTGAGTTGCATTTGAGATCTCATCTTGGTAATATTGATTCAAAGTTTATGCCAAAGGCTTGCTACCAGATGAATGCAAAGGAAAGGGATGATTTTTGCAAAGTGATTAAGGAATTGAAACTTCCTGATGAGTGTTCATCCAATATTTCTAAGTGTGTGCAGTTGAGACAACACAAACTTGTTGGCCTTAAGTCGTATGACTGTCATGTTCTGATTGAAGAAATCCTTCCAATTGCTATCCCTGGGTCTTTTCCTGACCATGTTTCTTTGGCTATTATTGATTTGTGCAATTTTTTCAAAGAACTTTATAGTAAGGTTCTGGATGTGGATAATCTTGAGTGGCTTCAATCTCGAGTTGCTCTTACCCTTTGCCAAATGGAGAAGATTTTCCACCATCCTTTTTCACAGTTATGGTTCACTTAGTGGTTCATCTAGCGGATGAGGCTAAGATGGCTGGTCTGGTTCATTATAGATGGATGTATCCTATTGAGAGGTATAATTTTAGATGTGTTATAGCTAAAATTTGGTTCATTGTATGTTATGATATTTTTTGATGATTAATTTACATTATCATTCCTTTCAATTTTTTTATTTAAGCTTCTTGGTCAGCTTAAGATATATGTGCGCAATAGAGCTTATCCAGAGGGCTTAATAGCAGAAGTATATCTAGCAAATAAATGTATAACGTTCTGCTCATGAGACTTAAGTGGGATTGAAACAAGGTTCAATCGGCCATGAAGGAATGATAATAGTGAAGATCTACTTGTAGGAGATGATAATGAAGACCAACTTGTAGGAGATGATGGTGAAGACCAACTTGTTGCCAATTAAAGAATGTTTAGGCCAGAAACACCTTTACGAAGAAAGCAGCAAAAGTCATGGAGGCTAGGAAAGCAAAGTCGAGTGCCAAGGGCCCATCCTGATGAGAAAGAGTTGATGCAAGCGCACAGATATGTCTTATTTAACTATGATGCAATTACCCCATTTCGAGAGTAAGGAGATTTTGTTATTAAGTTGGTTATTGAGTTGGTAAGTCTACCAAATTATCACTCATCTCATTAATAGCCATGTGAATATATTTTTTTCTGGCAACATAAGATGCATATCAAGGCGTCACGTCGTCCATGTCGTTTAACTCCTTATGAGATTGAAACGATTCATAGTCAGAAATTTCTTGAGTAGTTTCGTAAACGAGTTAGTTTTTTACGCTCCCTTATAATTTACAATTTGAACATATAAACACCATCTATTTACCTCATAATGTTCTGTCTCATAATATATTAATTTAAATCCATGTTAATTTAGATTGCATGCATGGATCAACAAGGTGATGCCCATATTACTGAACAAATTAGGTGCCTTGCTCGAAAGCCACTTGATGCTGTACGATGGTATACCGGTTACCTTATGAATGGCTTTAGATTCCATACAAAAGCACGTGAGAGGAAGTTGAGAACTCAAAATAGTGGGGTTGTAGTGACAGTTGAATCAATGGGTTATGCTAGCACTAGAGATAGGTGACCTATTGAAGAAAAAATAGAGTATTATGGTATATTAAAAGATATTATTCAATTAAATTATCATCGCAAAATCAAGGTTGACTTATTCAAGTGTGATTGGGTTGATATCAATAGAGGATGCAAGAAAAAATTTGATTGTACTATTGTGAATTTTTCCTACTTAGCACATACTGGTGAAGGTGTACTTGATGATCCTTTCATATTTGCATCTCATGCAAAGAAGGTATTCTATGTTAGTGCTCCTAAATATAAAGATTGGGTTATTGTTAAGCCAGTTAAAGTTAAAGACAATTATGATTTGAGAGATGCGCACTGTATTGTTAGTAACCATCTGTCACAGCAAATGTATAAGGATCAGCTTCAACCTTCAGATTTGATTCGAAGTGAAGATCCGTTTGAAGAAGTGGTTGTTCAAGAAGCGCACCAAGACGATGAAGATCTAGAGTTTGAGGATATGTTTTGATCAAGAGAGAACATCCACAGGCTTGTAGTTTCTTATTTTCAATTTTCTTCTATCAATGTAGTTTCTTGTTTTAATGCATAATACTGTTGAATGTAATTGCAGTAAATGATAGTGTAATGGTGTCTTTGGTGCTTTATTTATTTTTTTTTTTTCTCTTCATGTAATTGCTATGTATGTTGTTATCTTTTTAAGATTTGAAAAATTAAATAGCATGTAATCTTTAGATGGTTGGGGAGATACAAGTTTTTTTAGTTAGCTAACATTCTGACACATGAATTCTATTTTTTGCCTTCAGATTATATTAATAATGGCAAAACGCAAGAGGACAATTGTCAATATTAGTGGTACAAAAAACTCTCAAAGTCAGAATCAAGGTGAGCCTCCATCACATAATCAATAAGAACAGCCATTTGAAGCCCAAAATTGTGAGGAAGTTGAATCAGTTGCCCAAGAGCCAACTCCCTTAGCTGCCAGTGAAAGTCAACCAGGTATACACATATAATCTTTTTCGAATGAATTGCATAAATAGACCACTAATAAGCAAATAAAGGATGGTGCATATGATAATTATTAATTTTGAGGGATCATTTTTCTTACATATTATGTATTTTATTTAATTGTGTATATGTATTAATAGGTTCGACTAGCCAGCCTAGAAGGAGAGGATACACACGTATGTCTGAGTTATGCGATCTAAATGAGGGAGAGCATGTTGTTATCAACCTAAATGAACTTGGACAACCAATCGGGGTGGAAGCTACTAATTTGTCAAATTATATAGGGTCAACGGTAAGACAATTTGATAATGCTCCAATCGATTATGACTCTTGGCATCATGTACCATCAAGCTTCAAGGAAAAGAAGATAGCTGAACTAGAGGTATAGTAAACATTTTTTCATCTTAAATGCATTTTACTTTGATATATACAAACTTTTCTTAAAGTCAGTTTCTAAGTGTAGGATGTATTTATATTTTTATCTGAATACACGGGTGCCACAAAGAAGTTTCCGCTGGAAAAAATAGGGGCTATGTGGAGGCATTGAAAGAATGATTTGAAGTCTAAGCATTTTAATGTTGACTTATCTGCTAAGGAGATGAAAGTAGCTGTTCCTGAATGTTATGATGAAAATCAATGGAAGAGAAGAATTGACATGTGGTTATCAGAAAAATCTATGATATAGCCTGCTCTAACATGTTAATGCTGTTTTCTTTTACTTTTTTTTTAAAAAAAAGAAAAAAATAATATGTTTCAAAATGTTTGGGTAATAGCATCTTAGTGAGACCAACAAAAAGAATAGAGCTAAGTATGACGACCCTTATTGCACTGGCAGCAAGAGCTTTGCAAGGGTTATTGATGAGAAGGTATCTTCAAATTCTATTCAACTGGTTGTCGTAATTTGATCATATTGTTTATGTAGTATCATTTTTCCACTCATAGAAATGCTATTTTTTAAATATTGTTTTGCCATTTATAGACCAAGAAAAATAATGGTGTGCGACCTTCTCGTGCAAAGTTGTATATAGAAACTCGTACAAAGAAAGATGGCAGTTATGTAAACGACAAGACGGCTGAAATTTATGTATGGGAAGCAAATTAATACTTCACATATTTATTATTTCACTAAAGTGACTCAAATTTCTAACTTACAAAAGATTTTCAGGAGCTAATGAAAGAAGGAATGCAAGAAATGGGAGGTTCAGAAAGTACCGAAGGACAAAGGTATTGGAATGATGATGTGTACTCCCATGTCAAAAGGCCAGAAAAGAGAGGGAGGATTCATCGTGTGGGGAAAGCTCCCTCTTGTTCAAAAGATACTTCATCCACATCAGTTGAGCAAGAGGGAGAGTCAACTCATTTAAGAAACATGGTTCAACACTTAGGGAGTGAAGTAAGTGGATTGAAGGGGCTTGTTGCGAGCTTGATTGCCGTTTTTCAGTCTCAAGCACAAGTAAACCCACAAATGGCCGAGTTGATAGAGTTAGCACAACGACATATCCGTAGCGAGGTACAATTTAGTTCCATTCATGTAAATTTATATAAGGGATGTCTATGATGTCTATAGCGAGAAAAAGATACTAGATGGATAGCTGATGTCTATGTTTTATTTTAGGATTTCTTAGGTCCCATTTAAATATTTTGCTGGCAAGCATTGTTCCATGAATAAACTATTTGATTCACTTGGTACCTAAATGATGAGGTTATCATGTTAAAGAGCATGATAGCATTTGATATTGATGTTTCAACATTCTTTCCATATTTTATTGACCAATAAAGTAGCATGAACTGAATGGATAAGAAAGCTTGTAAAGTTTCTGTTGCAATAAAATCTCATTATTTGTACCAAAAGTGAGGCATAAACCTCTATCAGTTCATCAGCCAGTACAGTATATATTGTAGGACAGGCGGGTATGTAGTTGAAACGGGCCAATACTAGACTGGTCCAAATGAGAACATAAAAGGGCAGCATGAAAAAGTAACGGGTTGGTGTGAGATTAATATTGGTAGCTTCAGAACTGTACAAGGACAGTTTATCTATGGAACCATCATGAGGCTTGGTATATGGGCCATAAGATATGTTCCTAGTGGTATAAAGCTGGTACAGGTGGTAGCTTAGTCTTTGATTTTTCTGAGATTACATATTGTGAATCTTATGTTGATCACTATTGACAATTATGAATGTCCAACATTAGAAAGTGCCAAAACAACTTAAATCTAGTTGAAATGTCTCAATCTGTTACAATAGACATGCAAAGGTGCTTTTACTGGTAAATGTCATTGTCATTTAAGAAATAATTATTTGTACCTTTATCTATGTGACAGCCATACAATGATCTTGTTTAGCCCAACACATTATCTTTAAAGATGGACTTACAGTCTGGTTCTTCCAGTTCTGCCTACAAGTAGTAGTGACAAAGTGTTTCAATAAGCAGCTTGGGTTGGATACTGTTTATTTACTTAATGATGCTAGTGTTTTATAATTTGCTATATTCCCAAAGCATGCAATAAGCGCTGTTCGGACTGCTTGTAAAGGAAGAGCACATAGATTGAATAATACTTGGTTTAAGTTTTCACACCCTTTTACCTGCCTTATCTATTTTAATTACAAATGTAATTTTACTTTACACTTGTTATTGTATTGTCATGATTTAATTTGGTTACTTAACTTGTGTAGGCATCTGATGCTGGTAGTACTCCAAGCCAAACTCCACATGAAAATAGAGATGGTTATTCACATCATGATCAAAATGGTAATTTGCATTACGACTTGATAAATAATAATTTTCGAAATGACATGAATAAATCTCTATGCATCTTGTTGTTGAGATAAATTTATATTTTATAACTTAAGTATCTTATTTTGTTTGTACTTTTGTTCTTAATCTTTTGCAGCTACTCCTTGAAGTTGGCTTGTTGTATTGGAAGTTCGAGAACTTGAAGTTTAACTTGTCTTATGGAAGGACCACTTCATATCATGTATTTGAAACTTAAATGAGACCACTAAAACTATGTTGTTGGTGTTGGGTTATACTTTAGTATTGTATTGTTGATGGGTGTTGGATTTTCTGGATTACATGAATACTATGACTTTTATATATTAAAGCTCAAATTGGCAGTTGAAGTCATTTTTAGTAATATATATGTTTTTGTCAGTTGATAACATTAGCCTCATAGACAAAATAAAAATTCATCATATTATTTTTAAAAAATGCTGACACTCAAACTGCCAGCAAATCATTTAGATTAAAAAAAAAGAAAACATGCTGACATACAAACTTAGATAAATTATTCAGATTTTTCGTAACAGACTATTCAGCCATCACTAAAAAAGTCTTTTGCTGACGGTTTAGTCAGGCGTCACCAAAGACATAAGAGTTATACTGACGCTTATAGAAGGTGTCACCAATTCCTCAAGAGTTATGCCAACAATTTTAAAAGCATCACCAAAGGTTTGTGTTTTACCGACAGACAAAAAAGCATCAGCAAAACCCTTTGTCGACAGGGGTATTTGCCGATGTTTTTTATGTCCGTCGGTAAAACATCTTGGGATCTATGCCGACGGTTTTGATATCTTTGGTGACGCTTTTTGTGTGTCAATAAAAGTCAGAATTTCTGTAGTGTGTAGAAAAAATATACCATCCCATTTGGTTGGACTATGTAACCACCACTTTTCAATGCATATTTAATGCTCACAGTTTTACTTTATTGTTTAAAATTTTAAATGATGAAAATGCCCTCCCATTCTGAAAAAATAATAACATCCTATAACGATATTATGACATCTTGTAATGAAATTATGACTTTCCATATAAAATGTTATAATTTTTTCATAGAATATCATAATATTTGATAGGAATATTTTTATCATTTAGAAATTATATAAATTTTTAATGACGAAAATATCTTTTCCTCTTTATGACATCTTGTGAAAAATAATAACAACCTATGCAAGAAAGTCATAATTTGAC